>NC_084557.2:55075691-55225691 GCF_033978685.3 Nerophis lumbriciformis
GTTACTCATCATAGCCCCCCCGGGTGTACACTGAAAACCATGTGAAAATTGGACTACCAGAAGTGGAGTTGTGGGGGGGGGGTGCATTTCCCACCTGCCATAAAATGCACCCCCCAACTATCTCTGGCTAGGAAGGTCCTAGAGACATGAAACTCACCCTGGTTACTCATCATAGCCCCCCCGGGTGTACACTGAAATCCCTGTGAAAATTGGACTACCAGAAGTGGAGTTGTGGGTGGGGGATGCATTTCCCACCTGCCATAAAATGCACCCCCCAACTATCTCTGGCTAGGAAGGTCCTAGAGACATGAAACTCACCCTGGTTACTCATCATAGCCCCCCCGGTATACACTGAAAACCATGTGAAAATTGGACCTCCAGAGGTGGAGTTATTTGCATTTTCAGGCAGGACGTTCAGGCCAGCTGCCTGAGAATGCACCCCCTATGTTTTTCTTGGTATGTACAGTGTCCCCAGCTCTTGGTACATGGGACTTCTCTAACAAAGTTTACCTCACAATAGAGATAAAGTCCCTGTCACACCAAACATCATAAATACATCGGTATTACGATAATATAATCTGAAACCAGTCTTGTAATTAAATAGGTTTTTTCAGGTCAGAGGAGAAGAAATATAATTTCTTATCAAACAAGGTATAATGCAATTTATTTTAATACAAACAAATAACAAAATCCACCAATAGTTAAATAATTTATATATACAATATTCAAAGTCAAACGTCAAATAAAGTGAACACAAAGACAATCAATCAATCAATCAATCAATCAATCAATGTTTATTTATATAGCCCTAAATCACAAGTGTCTCAAAGGGCTGCACAAGCCACAACGACATCCTCGGTACAAAGCCCACATAAGGGCAAGGAAAACTCACCCCAGTGGGACGTCGATGTGAATGACTATGAGAAACCTTGGAGAGGACCGCATATGTGGGTAACCCCCCCCCCCCCCCTCTAGGGGAGACCGAAAGCAATGGATGTCGAGTGGGTCTGACATAATATTGTGAGAGTCCAGTCCATAGTGGATCCAACATAATAGTAAGAGTCCAGTCCATAGTGGGGCCAGCAGGACACCATCCCGAGCGGAGACGGGTCAGCAGCGCAGAGATGTTCCCAACCGATGCACAGGCGAGCGGTCCACCCCAGGTCCCGACTCTGGACAGCCAGCACTTCATCCATGGCCACCGGACCTGTGCCCCCCGCCCCCTCCACAAGGGAGAGGGGAGCAGAGGAGAAAAGAAAAGAAACGGCAGATCAACTGGTCTAAAAAGGGGGTCTATTTAAAGGCTAGAGTATACAAATGAGTTTTAAGATGGGACTTAAATGCTTCTACTGAGGTAGCATCTCTAACTGTTACTGCTAGAACATTCCATAGTACTGGAGCCCCAATAGAAAACGCTCTATAGCCCGCAGACTATCGCTGGCTAGTTCTAGCTTAACTGACTCAAAATAGAACACTTTTTTGTAATAAAATGTAACTCCTCATAAAAAACTATACATCTATAAACAGAAATATTATTATATATTGGGCAGAAGGGGATAACATAAATATAGTTAAATACTTCCAACACTCCCCTCATCATGAACACGCAGGGCACAGGTAATCCCCATCCACATCTGGCCTCAGGACACACTCGTGGTGAAACCACCTATCACAGATGTCACAGCAGATCTAAGGTGGGGGAGGAGGATGGAGGTGAGGAGGCAGATAAGTTGGGCCATTAAATGTATATAAATTCCGAATTTAAATAATTCATCATTATCACTGTTACAGCTCCATATCGAGACTTCACAGCCACAGAATCCACTTGCTCATACTACACATGAAATGGACTGAGACCTTTTTCCAGCTTCTGTATGAAATGAGGGAGTAGGTCATGGAAGGGTTCAGTAAACTGTTCTGTATTTGTTGGTTTCACTAACATTTGTAGGGCTTATTACAATTTTTTATTTTTTTACCTCTTTATCATTCAACCAATTTGTACACAAACACATTAAAACAGAAGGTACACTGTTTGAACTCATACACATTATGCATTGTCACCAAAATACATTTTCCATTTTACTACAATAATGATGTTATCTACTCCCTGCTATTTCACAGCCTGACTGTATTGCACAGTGAAAACGTACCCATTGAGGGTTATCGCTCTCCTCCATCCCACAGCTGTGACAGACCTTGCTGGGATCATCTGTTCCGAAAAAGAGTATGCATCAATATTCAGTCTCGAATTTCTTCAAATATCTTGCTGAAATTAAAATAAACTCCAGTAATATGTAATTGCATTAAACTGTCCTGATTATTTGATTTAATCTGTGCCATCAATATTTTTTATGGTTTAAAAATGTTAGTGGCAAACCTCATTTGAAATACGTCATCATTTACCGAGAAAAAAATCTGTTTTTAAATGTGTTAAAGTAAAGCAATATGTTAAGCAGTCAACCAATTTTCAAATTCTAAAATCAAGACTGTCTTGTATTACCTGGAGCAGGGGTCCCCAAACGGATCCGGCCCCCCAGCATTCAAAATCCGGCCCACAGGAAGTCCCAAGTTAAACAAAAAGTTTTAATTTTTAATTTTTTAATTTTATTTTTTTTAAATCTTTCTTTTCTAATCCATTTTCTACCGCTTGTTACTCTTGGTGTCTCCTAGCTGCTCAGGCAAATCATATTGTCTAAAAATGAATTTTCCCATAGATAACGTGACAATGTTAAATGTTGATGAATAGGGGGTGCATTCTATGGCAGGTGGGTAATGCACCCCCCCATAACTCCACTTCTGGTAGTCCGATCATCACATGGTTTTCAATGTATACTGCGGGGGCTATGATGAGTAACCAGGGTGAGTTTCATGTCTCTATGACCTTCCTAGCCAGAGATAGATGGGGGGTGAATTCTGTGGCAGCTAGGTGGGTAATGCACCCCCCATAACTCCGCCTCTGGTACTTTTGGTAACGTTATTTGTGAATGTTCAATTTGAAACTTCTTAAAACCAAATCAAAGGTAGACATCAGATGCATTCATTTATTTATTCATCCATCCACCCATGAGCTCCTTAAAGTTAAAGAAAATGTCATATTTTTAAAATACGAGTATTGGATCACGACAACACGTCGAATGAAGCAGCAAACATTCGTTCTTCTTGATGTCTCTAAAAAAGTACATATAGAGGTTTACTTTGGTGTACACATTCTTTACAGTATAGCTGTCAAGGTAGACAATACTACATTTTCAGGACAGCAAATATTCCAATATTAATTGGTTATTGTTTTCGCCTTATCTGATCTAATGACGGCAAAATCATTAAATGCTCACAATTTGGAATCCATCCACAAGTAAGGATAATTTCACTTTATGTACTTTATTATGCCGAAAGAGGCGATTTCAGCCACTTGAATGACGGCGAAATCATTAAATGCTCACAATTTTTAATTCATCCACAAGTAAAGAAAACTTGGATTATTTCACTTTATGTACTTTTTTATGCCGAAAGAGGCGATTTAAAAGAGGCGATTTCAGCCAACAGCCGAGTTACATACAGGTAAAAGCCAGTAAATTAGAATATTTTGAAAAACTTGATTTATTTCAGTAATTGCATTCAAAAGGTGTAACTTGTACATTATATTTATTCATTGCACACAGACTGATGCATTCAAATGTTTATTTCATTTAATTTTGATGATTTGAAGTGGCAACAAATGAAAATCCAAAATTCCGTGTGTCACAAAATTAGAATATTACTTAAGGCTAATACAAAAAAGGGATTTTTAGAAATGTTGGCCAACTGAAAAGTATGAAAATGAAAAATATGAGCATGTACAATACTCAATACTTGGTTGGAGCTCCTTTTGCCTCAATTACTGCGTTAATGCGGCGTGGCATGGAGTCCATGAGTTTCTGGCACTGCTCAGGTGTTATGAGAGCCCAGGTTGCTCTGATAGTGGCCTTCAACTCTTCTGCGTTTTTGGGTCTGGCATTCTGCATCTTCCTTTTCACAATACCCCACAGATTTTCTATGGGGCTAAGGTCAGGGGAGTTGGCGGGCCAATTTAGAACAGAAATACCATGGTCCGTAAACCAGGCACGGGTAGATTTTGCGCTGTGTGCAGGCGCCAAGTCCTGTTGGAACTTGAAATCTCCATCTCCATAGAGCAGGTCAGCAGCAGGAAGAATGAAGTGCTCTAAAACTTGCTGGTAGACGGCTGCGTTGACCCTGGATCTCAGGAAACAGAGTGGACCGACACCAGCAGATGACATGGCACCCCAAACCATCACTGATGGTGGAAACTTTACACTAGACTTCAGGCAACGTGGATCCTGTGCCTCTCCTGTCTTCCTCCAGACTCTGGGACCTCGATTTCCAAAGGAAATGCAACATTTGCATGGTTGGGTGATGGTTTGGGGTGCCATGTCATCTGCTGGTGTCGGTCCACTCTGTTTCCTGAGATCCAGGGTCAACGCAGCCGTCTACCAGCAAGTTTTAGAGCACTTCATGCTTCCTGCTGCTGACCTGCTCTAATTTACTGGCTTTTACCTGTATAAATATATTTAGATTTGAGTGACACTTTAGTACAGACCTGGGCATTCTGCGGCCCGCGGGCCACATCCGGCCCTTTGTAAGTTCCTGTCCGGCCCGCGTGAGGCCAATCATAAATTACAAAATACATTTAAAAAAGTATCTATCTCGAGTGTGCAATACGACGGTGCTGCTTTTGCTTTGAAAAGCGTTATTTGTATTACTTCCGTGCGGACGTATGCGCGTGTGTGATTGTGAGTGAATGTGAACAGCGGCAATCCCAAATTACAAAATAAATTTAAAAAAAACATCTATGTCGTGCGTGCAATGCAACTGTGCTGCTTTTATTTTGACACTAAAAAAAGAAAAGTTGATGAGGAATGTCGTGTTTTCAACAAGACATGGACTGCCAAGTATTTCTTGACAGAAATGAAAGGTAAAGCCGTGTGCTTAATTTGTGGTACACATGTTGCTGTGTTGAAAGAATATATTGGAACCACCTGCTGAAGTTGATGTTGTGTTCTTGAGTTGCGGAAATGAGGAGTGAGAATAGACGTGCGTGTGGAAGGAAGGAGATAAGTTGAGCTGTGTTAGTATAGGTTGCTTAATAAAAGTTTAAAAAGAGCGTCAGACTTGGTGTGCACTTCTTCTGGACGCTACAATTGGTGTCAGAAGTCAAACTTGTGTGCTCAGCCTGCTACGTCATCGGGAGGTACGTGCCACGATGTTTCCTGGCGACTTTGTCAAGATTGAACGGGAGGGGATGTCTGCGACGAGCTCACGCCTGGGATTCACACACACAGAGAGAGAGAGAGAGAGGCAGCGTCGACAGGTGCAGTGCACGCTGCTTGGCGTGGGGGAATTCCGCCCTCAAGGAAGACTCCCAGGTTTGATAGCAAGGCGAACTGGGAGGCATTTCATCCCACTTCTGACACCAATTGTAGCGTCCAGAAGAAGTGCACACCAAGTCTTGACGCTCTTTTTAAACTTTTATTGAGCAACCTACTTGTCATTTATAAAGATATGGGGGTGGCCCAGTTAAGAACATAAATAATACCAATGAATGAAGGAATGATGTCCAGAGTGCCACATATGGTTCCTAATCTTAAAATGTAGAAAACATTCAGCTACAAGAGTGGCCTGGGGTTGGACAGTCCAAGTGATAAAGCTTTGTATTTACAGTAAAAGTGTCATCTTGTCTCATCAGTCTTGTACATATTAGTCTTTAATTACTAGTTTATATTTGTAGTTAATTGTTCATATTTAATGTTTACTTTGTACAAAGAGAGCGCAGTCTACTGAAGTTAAATTCATCAATAGTTTTCCCCTTTGAAAGACGCAAGGGAAATTCCTTCCATTTCACCATGTTGCTACAATGATCTTCACTGTTTTCATGCTGTTTCAGCAGTGCACCTATGTTGACCCAATCCAGCTGTCCCTCGGCTGACACTTTTTAGGACTTTTTGGAAAATAATTTGCAGCAAAAGGAATAGACTGCATCTTTACTTCTTGAATAAGTCAGCCAGCTACGCTTGACTTTTTCTCCATTGACTAGCTGTCTGTAGGTATAATGATCATGAAAACTTGGGCCATCATGCCGTTTGGGGAATGAAAAGTTCTCCTTAATAGACAGTGGTCCTCTGATCACCTGCTCAGTCCTGTCTGAATCTGAGAGGAAAGATATGGCGTCACATTAGTGCCAAAAATCCGAGCGCATAAAAACTGTTATCGCACGCTGATTCTCCACTTTGTGCGCGCGCGACACCCTTTTGCACGCGCGTGGTGTCTTTTTGCGCGCGTGTGGTGTCTTTTTGCGCGCGCGCGGTGCCTTTCTGCGCGCGCACCGTCTCGGTCTGTGCGCTCTCTGTGTACTCCTGGCATCTCTCCTCGCGCTGTCATTTTTTTTTGGGCACTTTGAGGGCAGGTATGCTTAGACGGCCCCTCCTTTCTGATTGGCTCTGAGCATTTTTCATAAGACCAATCATTCTCCAGCGTAGCAACGTTGTAGCCATCTTACCTCGTACAGCTAGCCTCAATCATTACATTGATGTCAAAGCAAGTTATGGTCATTTAATTAGTACATGTACCAATTAAATTACCATAAATTGCTCGATTTTCGACCAATTTACAAACGGTTTGCCTTGTTACAAATCTTATTACATGTAGATATGACATAGGATGCTGTACCTGTTGAAATCACCTCTTTCGCTATAAAAAAAAAAGACTTAATTGTGCAACATAGTTGTGTAGGGTCAGTGTTAGTCAGTTCTCTGATTATTTTAAACTGTTTCAGAATACATTATTAAAAGGCTATTTTTAACATTTTAAAAACAAAATTCAAAGATGATTTCATTAATTTTATGGCTGAATCAAAAGAAATTCCATAAATTAGAAAACAAATGTTCAAGAAGAAGTGAAAACTTTGCGCCTATAACAATCTTGATACATATTGACGATGACCCGCCCTGCTATACTTCTGATTGGCTCTGAGCATTTCGCCTGACCAATCAGAAAGAAGGGGCCGTCTAAGCATACCCGCCCCCAAAGTGCCAAAACGAAACATGCCAGCGCACAGACCGAGACGGCGCGCGCGCAAAAAGGCACCACACGCGCGCAAAAGGGTGTCGCGCGCGCGCACGAAGTGGAGAATCAGCGCGCGATAACAGTTTTTATGCGCTCGGATTTTTGGCACTAATGTGACGCCATAGCAGGCGGCAAACGTCACAGGTGCAGCAGAGGCAGCTTTACATTTAAAGAGAGGCAGGAAGAATCACTAAGCCTAGATCAGCAGCAGCACTCTGTTGACCTCAAATTGTGTTTTTGTACAATAATATATCTTTGATCATTTAGAAATCATCAGTCAGACTCGTACATGCAAAAAATTAAAAATAAGATTTTTTTTGTTAGTTGCTTTTGGGGGCCCCCTGGTGGCCGCGGGGCCCTAAGCAAGCGCTTAGTACGCTTATGCCTTGGGCCGGCTCTGAACACAGCTCAACTTATCTCGTTCTTTCCACACGCACGTCTATTCTCACTCATCATTTCCGCAACAGCAACGCTTCCTCCTTCTTGGCCAATCACCTTACAGGTGTGCTACGTTCACAACAAAGAGGATGCAGGATAAAGTGACAGAAATGGACATTTTTGCATTGTAATATACACCAGGGAGTCTTGTGTAAGAAAGTGTTAAAAAATAAAGCCATCTGCTTTTGTATAAAGATAAGTTAGGGTAAATGAAAATATTATTATTTATCTTACGGTACAATTGAATTGAAATATTGTCGGTGTGGCCCTCCAGCAGTGCTCGGGTTGCTCATGCGGCCCCCGGTAAAAATGAATTGCCCACCCCTGCTTTAGTATAACTAAACGTTATGAAGGTGCTGGAATATTTCATGCTATTATTCAGAGGCCGCCTAAAATGAATCCTTTATTATTCACAACAGAAACGTGTACAATATTTGATTCAGTTCTGATCTGATGAGTTACATTTCTGTCTTATTATTGCTGTATGCTGCACCCCCAATGTCCACAACATGGTGCCACTATGCTGGTTTGTTTCAATAAAATACCGCAAAGGATAGAAATGTAGTTTGTCTCTTTTATCCGATTATTAATCGAAGTAATAATCGACAGATTAATCGATTATCAAATGAATGGTTAGTTGCAGCTGTCACGCCAAATTTATTCCCCCTACAAAAACCTTCTTACTCCTGGGGTCATTTCCTCTTACGTCATTTCCTCTTACTTATGTCATTTCCTCTTACGTCATTGACAGCGATCGATAGAATCCAAATCTCCTGAAAATGGTGATGTCACTGAATGACATTTGTCTTTATCTTTCCCAGGGGACTTATGTCAAACACCAGCAGGCTTTGAAAAATTCCAGGCGGAGTGTTAGGGCCGCTGCTGGGAACTTCTGTCTTCGTGGTAACGTGCAAAAAATATTAATTGATATATAATACTGTTAAATGTCTGTACTTTAACAATGTTTGGAACAAAAAAATTGTAAACAATAAAAAATCATTTTACATTGCAGTTTTTTGCCTCATTTTAAAGTCTTGAAGAAATACCCAAGGTTTTTCTTTATTTTTATGTTCTTACTCTAAATATTGTCGTTTGTCTGACCACGGGTCATGTGACTTCACTGAGGTACATATGTGCAGTGCTATTTACATTATGGACAAACAATTGGGCATATACTTATTATTAGGCAGCTTCAATTATACCTCAACTGATAATTGGCTCATTACAGAAAGTGACTTGACACGGAGGGCAAAGTTTATAATTGTAGAGAATTCAAAGTCATGTCAGGGTTATTATCGGGGTTGTTGGCAATTATTTTTATTATTTGCTAAAAACTGCTCCTACTCACGTCTCAATACTGGGCTACCACGGACCAGCCGCATACAGTAAAGGTATGTTCTTACTCCAAGTCAGAGTGAATCTCAGTAAATCGTGTTTGCCAACAATATCAACCTAAAACCCATCCGTCTGAAAGAAAAATTAACCCTGAAGTAGTGTTGACCCGTGGAAAACCAATCAAAAATGAATTCTCCGTCAAATGTGCAGTCAGGAATACCCTCAAGTTAATTTGTCCGATTAATACAGACGTTTTGTTAACGCTATATTATAAAAAATACAAGTATCCTCCCAGCGACGGGCAGTCAAAGCCGAAATGTCATCGATCGCTGTCAATGACGTAAGAGGAAATGACCCCGGAAGTAAATGGGGTTGTAGGGGGAAAAAGTTTGGCGTGACACAGCCCTACATTAAAGCTGCTTCACTAGCTTGCATTAAAAGTTGCTAGCAGCTAGCTAGGTACACTTGACAGAGCTATCTGACGCCCCCTCAGACCTGCTGTCCATGCACACTCCTACACACACTACTCTTGTAAGAATAACACTCATTGTGTAAGTCTCAATCGCAACATTTCCCCCCTCCCAAAATCTCATCTGTACTCAATTTATAAGGGTCATTTTTCACATTTTTCTTCCGTGGGAGCATGCCCCCGGACCCCCCTACTGTTGCTAGGTTACCAACTTAGACCACTGCGGCTACAGAAAAATCTAGAGGAAACACTGCAATTGAGTATATTAGGGTGTAAAAAAACCCAGATATATTAGGCTTATATATCCAAGAGGTTAGACATGAACCATAACTTGTCTTTTTTTCTCTCTCTCTCTACAATGACAGATGGGATGGACCTGTAAATTGTGCAGCACTGTTGGACCAACCAAGAGTTATTTTTCAAAGCATTACAGACTGCACCATGGGACCTTTGGACACAGCCATGCCTTGCCTTGCATTCATGTAGGTTGCCCATGCTCTTTTAAATGCTGGACTTCCTTTCGCTCTCATCTGTCAAGATACCACCCAGAAGTCAAATTCCTCAACTCACCTCAAGTAAGTCCTTCTTTCACCTGCCCCCTGTGTAAAAGGACTGTGCCAGGAGCACCAATGATATGATGGCCAGAACGTATACAATTGGAGACGACAGGAAGTGGTTGCTAAGTCTCCTGGGGTGGCAGAATTTAAGGAAAGATGGCCTGCCCTCTTCGAACCATTCCAGGTAAATGATTTATCATTCTATGTTTCCTGACCAAGTTTCCATTGTGACTTGGACATGACATACTAGACTCACTTTTTGCCTGAAAATGTATACTAAAACCCTTAATATCAGTAACGGTCAACATTTGCTGTCTTACAGATTAAAGGGGAACATTATCAGCAGACCTATGTAAGAGTCAATATATACCTTGATGTTGCAGAAAAAAGACCATATCTTTTTTTAACCGATTTCCGAACTCTAAATGGGTGAATTTTGGCGAATTAAACGCCTTTCTATTATTCGCTCTCGGAGCGATGACGTCACAATGTGACGTCACATCGGGAAGCAATCCACCATTTTCTCAAACACCGAGTCAAATCAGCTCTGTTATTTTCCCTTTTTTCCACTGTTTTCCGTACCTTGGAGACATCATGCCTCGTCGGTGTGTTGTCGGAGGGTGTAACAACACCAACAGGGACGGATTCAAGTTGCACCAGTGGCCCAAAGATGCCAAAGTGGCAAGAAATTGGACGTTTGTTCCGCACACTTTACCCACGAAAGCTATGCTACGACAGAGATGGCAAGAATGTGTGGATATCCTGCGACACTCAAAGCAGATGCATTTACAACCATAAAGTCAAAGAAATCTGCCGCCAGACCCCCATTGAATCTGCCGGAGTGTGTGAGCAATTCAGGGACAAAGAACCTTGCTAGCATGGCAAGCAACGGCGGCAGTATGTTCCCGCAGACGAGCGAGCTAAACCCCCTGGATGTCTTGGCTCACACCGTCCCTTATGCCACCGAAGATGATCAAGAGAAGAATATCGACCCTAGCTTCCCTGGCCTGCTGACATCAACTCCAAAACTGGACGGATCAGCTTTCAGGAAAAGAGTGCGGATGAGGGTATGTCTACAGAATATATTAATTGATGAAAACTGGGCTGTCAAAGTGCATGTTGCCAAATGTATTTCATATGCTGTAAACCTAGTTCATAGTTGTTAGTTTCCTTTAATGCCAAACAAACACATACCAATCGTTGGTTAGAAGGCGATCGCCCAATTCGTCCTCGCTTTCTCCCGTGTCGCTGGCTGTTGTGTCATTTTCCTCGGTTTTGCTTGCATACGGTTCAAACCGATATGGCTCAATAGCTTCAGTTTCTTCTTCAATTTGGTTTTCGCTACCTGCCTCCACACTACAACCATCCGTTTCAATACATGCGTAATCTGTTGAATCGCTTAAGCCGCTGAAATCCGAGTCTGAATCCGAGCTAATGTCGCTATAGCTTGCTGTTCTTTCCGCCATGTTTGTTTGTGTTGGCTTCACTATGTGACGTCACAGGAAAATGGACGGGTGGTTAAAATCAGGCACTTTGAAGCTTTTTTTTAGGGATATTGCGTGATGGGTAAAATTTTGAAAAAAAACTTCGAAAAATAAAATAAGCCACTGGGAACTGATTTTTAAAGGTTTTAACCATTCTGAAATTGTTATAATGTTCCCCTTTAATGAAGAGTTCTGAAGGTGCACAGCTGTTCCACTGGAATCAACATTTATGTCCCAACTGGACAGGTACACTCCAAAACTCCTGGAGCTCTTCAGTGCAAAAGGAGGAGTGACTGGTCAGCGCATCAAGAACTTGTTGATGGAACTGATACAGGTGGGTTCAAAGTGGTTTACAAGTTTAAAACTCTAATAACGGTATCACAGATTTGGAGTAAAATTGCCAACAAAATTCATTTATTTATTCTTCTTCTATTAACTCTAGGACCCAAGTGCCTCTGCAGTGATGAAGAGAGATGTGACTGTGAGATGCCACGGAGACTACATGGGAGAGAGTGGACAGGAGCTAATCTCTGACTACTTTGTAAGTATTGTTTAAAAGCAGGTTTGGATCAGTCTGATGTACAAGCTTAAATTGGGTTTACTTTTATGTGAACTGACTGAACCAGCAGTTGTCAGGTGGAGGTCCAGCATGCAGCTAGTTGGCAGGAGCCCCAGGATAGCCAATTAGCATAGCACCACAGAGTGATGCCTTTCTGTCTTGTGTTTCTGTTTGCCCTAAAAAAACAATGCAAACAAAAAATACTCACCTTAAACAAGCATTAAAACATTTACTCTCTCTCTATATATATATAACATATTACTGTTTGTTTTAATTTCTGGTGGTTCTATTCAGGTTTTTTTTATATGCAAATTAGAAATGCCAATAAAAAACATGTGGCTGGAAATGCATCTATTGTACCAAGTTTAATGTACAAGATCTCAAATTAGAATTCAAAGGTTTTCAAAATGGTCTTCACAAAAGTAATCATTATCTGAATTAAATCACACAACTTATAATAAATATAAAATTAGATGTTTTGTTTTTTTAATGACTGTTTTTGTATCTCAAAGGGAAGTGCAGAGACCGCTGTTCATGAGGACCTGGAAATGAAGCATATGAGCATCTACATCTGTCGTGAGCCAAATGCAGTAGGAATCATCATTGAGGGAGTACCAGTCCTTACTCATCTTGGAAACCTGGCCAAAGCCTGCTGCCGACCTCTGGGGTTGACGTATGCACTTAATCTTGAGTATCCATCCAAACTTTCCAAAACATTTGAGGTGTTTCAAAGACTTTTTGTGGGACTTGACACACTGCGCCCAAAACCAACCCCCAAATTCATGACTCTCAAAAACAAGCTTCTAGCTTAGGCAGTGAGCCATGACTGTCAGCTTGCACTTTTGAACAGCTATTTTCTTGTCTGTTCAAAATCATTATACATTGTTCATTGAGTGGAATTCTTCAGAATGTTGTAAGGGTTTGTCCTCTTCAGGTTTTATACAAAGCTCCAGGTCATCGTTTCTGGTGTGTAAATTAAGTTGTTTTATGTTTTATACACACTAAATTGCCCCACTGTGAAGCTCCAGCTGGTCAGGAGGGATCTGTGAGTTGTTTAAGTTAAAATGTTTCAAAATATACACACTGAAAGACACTATGGTGAAGGTGTTCTGCTTGTGAATTGTTACAGAAGTACAGATAATCTTAATGTTAAATTGTTTTAGCAAGAAACTGTACTGTGAATGTTCTAAGTAAAACTTGAGATGCTGAGGTCATGCATTCTTTTATGCACTAAATACTGATGTTCTTGACTGTTAATACTGTCCAGCTTATTGACAGGTTTGGATATGGCTTGTGAAAACGTTTTAATATGTATACGGTTAAAAAAAGAAAACTACTGTGAAGGTGTTCTATACAGCACTTTAAAAAGTTGAGGTCATGCATTCTTGTATAATATGGATGTTGACTGTCCATACTGTCCAGCTCATTGCCACTGTTTTTATATGGTAATGATTTAATAAAGGTTGGAATTTGATGTGACTTGATTTTTTTTATTATCATTCTAAGTAATTATTTTAAGCAGTTTCCATTTTCAAAACAAAGAAAGGGTAAGTTGGTCAAAATTAATAAAATTGAGTACAAAATTATTTTTTCATTTAAATGTTACTTATTTTAATTAAGTCTTGTGTGTTTAATATGCTGATGTTTTTTTTTTTACATTGATTTTACTCAATTTCTTGGCTTTTTCTGTAAACGCAACTTAATCTTTTTGCATAAATCAAAATGCATATTATTAAGTTCTACTTATCAAATCAAATCAACTTTATTTATAAAGCACATTTAAAATTTACCACAGGGGTAGCCAAAGTGCTGTACAATGAACAGGTTAAAAGATAAAACGAGTACCGAGCAAACACAACACAACACAAACAGAACACGATAAAAAAAAAAAAAATTAAAATAGAATTAATAAAAACATAAAAACAGGATCACAGCAGGTGTATTATGGGGCGCCATTGCAGGATGGATATCATATTTTAAGAGAGATTTAAAAACAGGAAGAGTGGAGGCTTGTCTAACACTCAGGGGTAGGTCGTTCCAGAGCTTGGGAGCAGCAACGGCGAAAGCTCTGTCACCTCTAAGCTTCAGCCTTGTGTCAGGGACCGTCAACAGCAGCTGATCGGCTGATCTTAAGGATCGGGTGGGGCAGTAAGGCTGAAGGAGGTCGGAGAGATAGGTTGGCGCGAGGTTGTTTAGACATTTAAAAACAAATAAAAGGAGTTTAAAATGTATTCGGTAACGCACAGGGAGCCAGTGAAGGGACGCTAAAATAGGGGTGATGTGCTCACGTCTGCGGGTCTGTGTTAGCAGACGAGCAGCAGAGTTCTGCACGAGCTGCAGGCGGGCGAGGGAGGCCTGGCTAATGCCAACATACATGGCATTGCAGTAGTCAAGACGAGTCGAGATAAAAGCGTGGATTAATTTCTCAAGATCATGTCTTGATAGAAGCGGTTTCACTTTCGCTATTTGGCGTAATTGATAAAAGCTTTTTTGAACGACGCTGCTGATTTGTTTTTCGAATTTAAAATCTGAGTCAAACTTTACCCCCAGGTTTGTGACAGAGTCGCTGAGATACGGGGTCAGAGTGCCGAGGTCAACGTTGGGGGAGGGAGAGCGACTTGGACCGAACAACATAACTTCTGTTTTATCTTCATTTAGGCTCAGGAAGTTAGCTGAAAGCCAGACTTTGATGTCGTGCAGGCAGTCAATAAGACGTTGAACCGTGTTATTTTGTGCTATGGGAAAATAAATCTGGCAATCATCGGCATAAAAATGAAATGCAATACTGTACTTCCTAAAAATAGAACCAAGGGGGAGAAGGTAAAGCGCAAATAAAATTGGGGCAAGGATTGAGCCCTGGGGGACCCCATGTGGTAAAGGAGCTGTGGACGACATAAAACTGTCTACTTTTACACAAAAAACTCCTGTCGGTTAGGTACGACCGGAACCAGTTGAGGGCGGCGTCCTTAATGCCCACACAGTTCTCAAGACGAGTGATTAAGGTGGCGTGGTCGACGGTGTGGAACGCAGCAGACAGATCTAAAAGCACCAGGACAACATATTTACCAGAATCAGTGGACAGGAGGATATCGTTAAAAACTTTTAGAAGCGCTGACTCTGTGCTGTGGAGGGCTTTAAAACCGGACTGGAACAGCTCAGTGATACCATTATCCTCTAAGAAGGGCAACAACTGACTGTAGACAACCTTCTCTAATATTTTGGAAATGTATGGAAGATTAGAGATAGGTCTGAAGTTAGAGAGGAGAGAGGGGTCGAGGCTGGGTTTTTTAAGTAGAGGTCGTACCACTGCATGTTTAAACTCTACTGGAACTATTCCAGAAGAGAGGCTACTATTGATAATGTTAAGGACACTTGGTCCAATAGTAGCAAGTACCTCCTTAAACAGGCGAGGTGGGAGGGCATCTGCAGGAGAACCAGAGGGCTTCATATGACTAACTGTGTCACTTAAAAAAGAAAAGGACACCGGCTCAAACTGATGGAAAACAGAAGAGAAATGCAGAGGAACAGAAGGGTCATATGAAGGCTGAGATAGACTGGCTCTAGTTGACACCATTTTGTCAGTGAAAAAATGGAGACAATTTTCACAGAATTCAAAAGAAGCATCAAAACCAGCAGATTTGGGAGCATCAATGACAGTGTTAATAGTTTTAAACAGAACTCTGGGGTTGTTACAGTTAGAAGATATCATCTGAGATAGATATATATTCATTTCTGCTTTTACAGTCATCTGAAAGGAAAACAGGCTTTCTTTAAAAATGGCAAAGGACACATGCAGCCTGTCTTTTTTCCATTTTCTCTCTGCTCTTCTACATACGCGCCTGGCAGCCCGAGTGACGTCATTCAACCAGGGCTGAGGCGTGGCTTTAGAGCGGCGGCATTTGAAAGGCGCGATCGTGTCCAGTGTTTGTAAACAAATAGAGTTGAACCCAGAAACCAACTCTTCAGTATTCAGACACACAGATGCTGCAGAATTATCATCACAAAGAGTCGAAAAAATAGAGGAGAACCGAGCAGGAGACGAAGAATTAAACATGCGAGAGCGTTGGGGCGGTGCGCACAATTTAACTGGACACTGCGTGGCAATATCAAACAGGATCGGCATGTGATCAGAGAACACAGCGTCGCAAATGTCCAAATTAAAAACACACAAACCATACGAGAGCACTAAATGGAGTGTATGCCCGCGTTCATGTGTAGAACCACACACAGACTGTACAAAGTTAAATGAGTCGATTATATTCAGGAAGCTCCTGGAAAGCGGCTCGTCTGGACAGCAGGTGTGAATATTAAAATCACCCACAATAAGGACACGATCATATTTGGGCAGGATTTCAGCCAGAAATTCAGAAAAGTCAGTTATAAAGTCTTTGTGGTACTTGGGTGGTCGATAGATGACGGCACACAGGACGACATCAGAAAGACCCAGTTCAAACATGCACAGTTCCAAGCTTGAAAAGGAGGATTGTAGGCGGATCTGACGGCATTTAAAGTCATTTTTAAAAACGACTGCTAATCCTCCTCCTTTTCGACCGGACGGCCGTGGGGAATTAAAGTAGGAACACTCCGGAGGCAGAAGTTCATTAAGAGGGGCGGACTCACCGGCTCTCAGCCATGTCTCCGTCACACAGAGGAAGTCCAGTCCGCGGGAAGTGAAGAAATCCTTCAGGATAAAAGTTTTGTTTGTCAAAGATCTTGCGTTCACAAGACCGAACCTGGCGGGGGCCAGCACGTCCAAGGCCGCAATTAATCCGGGTGGGGCCCGACACACAGCCCGCAGGTGGCGGTGATCCACCCCGCGCCTCCGGGGGCGGGGACAGCAGGAGCGACGACGGCAAGCTTCTTCCTCCAAACCAACGATAGGAACCAGCCAGGAGCCGATGGGATCGAGCGAGCGTGGGTGCAGGAGGAGACCGGATACCGCACCATTCCTCCTTCGGGGAGCCACGGGAAGCCGGGCCAGGAGTGCCCTAACTTTCACCAGCTGGCCGCCACGTTTACCGCGGCGCCGGAGACGCTTCCGCCGGGGGAGAGGAGCCAGGGGGCGGGAAAGGAAGGCAGGAATCCGGCCAGGTGAAAAAGCTGACTGGGACGTCGAAAAACCAACGTCGAAGTTGATCATATCAGTGGGAGAGGGGCAAAGATCCAACAGTGTTTGGCGGTCATACACAAGCAGTGAGCTGACAGAGACGAAAATAGACGCAAACAACACAAAAACGAACAGAGCTGACAGCAGAGACGGCAGGCCAAAGCACATACTGGCGCCATCTTGCATCCACTCAAAATACCAATTAGTTGACCAAACTAACAAAAATTGCTTGGAAAATGTTGCCTTATTTTTATTGAGTTAGATCCAGGCAACAGTTTTTACAGCGTAATTGGAGCCTTGAATAGTTTAAATAATTGATAATAACATTGAGTTTGATTCATTATTATTTTTGAGCAATGACAGCTTTAAAGAGAAAACAACCTGCATGGCAGCTTTATTACAATCAACAATGCAACTTTTCTTTGTTACATTTCACCTGTTTTCACCTCTTTTATTACACTACCGTATTTTCCGCACTATAAGGCGCACCGGATTATTAGCCGCACCTTCTATGAATTACATATTTCATAATTTTGTCCACCAATAAGCCGCCCCGGACTAAAAGCCGCGCCTACGCTGCGCTAAAGTGAATGTCAACAAAACGCTGCGCTAAAGTGAATGTCAAAAAAACAGTCAGATAGTTCAGTCAAACTTTAATAATATATTGAAAACCAGCGTTCTAACAACTCTGTCCCAAAATGTACGCAAATGTGCAATCACAAACATAGTAAAATTCAAAATGGTGTAGAGCAATAGTAACATAATGTTGCTCGAACGTTAATGTCACAACACACAAAATAAACATAGCGCTCACCTTCTGAAGTTATTCTTCATTCGTAAATCCTTCGAATTCTTCGTCTTCGGTGTCCGAATTGAAAAATTGCGCAAGCGTGGGATCCAAAATGGCCGGTTCCGTCTCGTAGAAGTCATCGGGAGTCAGTGTCGCTGTTGTTCTGTGAATCCTGCCTTCCGGAAAGCTCGGACCACAGTTGTGACCGAAATATCTGCCCAGGCATTTACGATCCACTGGCAAATGTTGGCGTATGTCGTCCGAGGCTGTCTGCCCGTCTTAGTGAAGGTGTGTTCGCCTTCGGAGCTGTGTGAAAAAAGCCACCCGGCCTCTTCGCGTAAACTTCCCTTAACCACTCGCTCATCTTTTCTTCATCCATCCATCCCTTCGAGTTAGCTTTTATGATGACGCCGGCTGGAAAGGTCTCTTTTGGCAAGGTCTTCCTTTTGAATATCACCATGAGTGGAAGTTAGCATGGCAAGCTAGAACCACAGTGAAGGATGACTTCTCATTCCCTGTGGAGCGAATATTCACCGTACGTGCTCCCGTTCCACAGTGCGGTTCAGTTGCTGTGAAATACGGTAGTAATCCGTGTGCGGATGGAGAGATTGCGTCTTTTTATGAACCGGATCGTTTAGCAGGAGCCATTTTGTGGTCTTTACAGATGTAAACAGGAAATGAAACGTACGGTGATATCCGCGCGTTTTTTCTTCTTCTTCCGGGGGCGGGTGAAGCGCTTCCTGTTCTATGGGGGGCGGGTGAAGCGCTTCCTGTTCTATGGGGGCGGGTGAAGCGCTTCCTGTTCTATGGGGGCGGGTGCTTTCCTTGGCGGTTGCTTGCGTAGAAGAAGAAGCGCTTCCTGTTCTACCGGGAAAAAAGATGGCGGCTGTTTACCGAAGTTGCGAGACCGAAACTTTATGAAAATGAATCGTAATAAAGCGCACCGGGTTATTAGGCGCACTGTCAGCTTTTGAGAAAAATTGTGGTTTTTAGGTGCGCCTTATAGTGCGGAAAATACGGTACTTAGGTTTTTTTATATAGTATTTGTAGAATGTGTCGTGGGCTGTTAAAAGATTAGCTGCGGGCTGCAAATTCCGCCAAAGAATGTTTTCATTGGGTTATCTCACAAAATGAAACAGAAAATCTTGATATTGCTTTTACTTCTGCTATCAGGCAATGTGCAACCAAATCCAGGACCCAGCTTCAATAACATCAGTACTGCTGATGAATTTAGAGCCGGGTCAGGCCTCCATTTCAATAATAGGAGTCTCCTGCCAAAATTAGACTTAGTCAAAATCTGGATTCCAGCAAGAAAATGCAGACTTCCTTATCTTATCTTAAGGTGGCTAAGTAAAGCAGTCTCTGACAAGGACGTTGCTATTAATGCATATAATGTCTTCCCATGCCATCGTCCTGGAAAAGGTGGAGGAATGGCCATATATTTAAAAAACACAATTCTTGTTATCTTATTGTCAATCACTAAAGCAGTGGTTCTTAACCTGGGTTCCATGGAACCCTAGGGGTTCGCTGAGTTGGCCTCAGGGGTTCGGCGGAGGTCAAGACACACCCGACTCATCGTGTAAATACAAACTTCTCCCTATCGGCGTATTACGGATACGGCAACAGCTGACTGATTTGCAGGTGTGTCATTTGTTGTGAGTTTATGCACTGTGTTGCTTTTGTTCTTTGAACAAGGTGATGTTCATGCACGCTTCATTTTATGCACCAGTAAAAAAACATGTTAACACTTTAGTATGGGGAACATATTCATCATTAATTAGTTGCTTATTAACATGCAAATTAGTAACATATTGGCTCTTAACTAGTCATTATTAAGTACTTATTAACGCCTTATTCGGCATGGCCTTATTATAACCCTAACCCTCTAACCCTGACCCTAACCCATACTTGCCAACCTTCCCGGTTTTCCCGGGAGACTCCTGAATTTAAGTGCCCCTCCCGTAAATCTCCCGGGACAACCATTCTCCCGAATTTCTCCCGATTTCCACCCGGACAACAATATTGGGGGCGTGCCTTAAAGGCACTGCCTTTAGCGTCCTCTACATCCTGTCTTCACGTCCGCTGTTCCTCCAAACAAACAGCGTGCCGGCCAAGTCACACAATATTTGCGGCTTTTACACACACTTAAGTGAATGCAATTCATACTTGGTCAACAGCCATGGAAGTCACACTGAGGGTGGCCGTACAAACAACTTTAACACTGTTACAAATATGCGCCACACTGTGAACCCACACCAAACAAGAATGACAAACTTTCGGGAGAACATCCGCACCGTAACCCAACAGAACAAATACCCAGAATCCCTTGCAGCACTAACTCCTCCGGGACGCTACAATATACACCCCCGCTACCACCAAACCCCGCCTCCGAACCCCGCCCACCTCAACCCCCCCACACTCGCCCTAACCCTAACCAAATAACTGTAAATTAAGTTTTTATTACTTAGAATATGTTCCCCTAGTGTCCAAAAAACTCTAAATTAAATATTTGTTACTTAGAATATGTTACCCATACTAAAGTAGTACCAAAAACATATAACTTTGTCTTGGATTTGAAAAACAAAAAACATTTAATTTGTCACTAAAGAAGGGTTGGGTGAATGCGCGTATGAAAGTGGTGGGGTTCGCTACCTCCAACAAGGTTAAGAACCACTGCACTAAACAATTTGATCTTGACGTGTATTTCTGGTCTTGTCATCCTGGTCCGGACAGAAGGGCGACACGGCAGTGCGGTTGGATCAAAAATGACGTCAGAGACGCTTGACTGAACAAAAAGTTGCTTTATTACAAGCGAGCGTGGTCATACAGAACTGCAGTTCCTGGAGGAGGTCAAGTCCAACAAGTGGCACTCCTAACTTGGAGAAGCCGAAGCAGTTTTATATTCCTCCTTCCTGTCACATAGCAACATCCCATCTTATTGCCTGAACTACTCCAGTCTACATGCAAATGTCAAACTAACTATTTAATGATGTGCTCAAACTGAAATACTACTATTTACTTCAAGTGATGGTGTGTGTGATAGAGTAGGTTACTCTGGATGCGGAATGCTGGTCTGATATCTTCTTAGGACAAGGACTCCGGTCAGAGAGTAGGGCACAGAGAGGCTTTCAGGCACTCTTTAATGATGAAGTTGAACAATTGTAGTATAGGTGTGTGTGTGGTCTAAAGGGAACACATACAAATAATGATTAGGATACATTTAGGCAATAATACAACAGGATATGTATAATATTATATATAATATAATATACTCTACAATGTGTTATAAAACAAATGTACATGGACTATTAAAGCAGTCCATAAGAGATGAATGGAGAATAAGCACTGTTGATTTAGACAGGGATTTAAACGTGGTCTGTGTCGCCCTCTAGTGGTAGGATAGGGTAACTACTGTGTAACAAGAAGTATTAACAGGGCGAAAGTTGAGCTGGCGAATTATGTCGTCAAGCAGAAATATTGTTGCAAAGAAACACTCGTTTAAGGCTACATCTAACACATTATAGGCATTTTAGCATTAATAACCGTGCTATATTAGACGTATACTTACATTTTAGTCAGGAACGCACACAATGCTGTTTACACAAGAGCCCATATTACGCAGAAACGCTACAAACAGGAAATGACGTCTCAGACTAGATCGCCAAATTAAGAGCACAGGAAATCTAACATCTCAAAACTGCGTCAGAATAAGATAAGACTAAAACACTTTCTGACAGTGTGCTTTCCATTGGCGTTGCTAGGCCTATTTTAGGGGGGCTCAAGCCCCCCTAAAATATTCTTAAGCCCCCCTAAATAATTTGGTGTTAAAAAAAATAAAAAAAATAATATATATATATATATATATATATATATATATTTTTTTTTTTACAAATACATGCCGACATATTACATATTCATTATAAAGTGGCCCGAATATGAGTTTAAATAAATAATCATATAACTCAGTTTCCCCTCACTTCATAGCGTAAGGTAGAGAGCCCCTTTCGTGCGTCAGTATCCAATCCATTGCACTTGTTCATATAGAAAATGCCAACATCACTCAAATGCCAGTCTGCATTTTCTCTGCGACCTTGCTTGCGGTCCTGCAGGTGTACGAAGCACATTAGCACACAGCACTGCAGAACAAGAACGTGAACGGATGCAAAATGGACATAAGAAACTTTTTCAAGAAAGTAAGTATTCATCACTGCTTGTATTCAAATCTATTAGCTCCACTTTACACCAGGTCTGTGTTTGACAAAAAGTTACATTCCCACTCTAAAACAATGCTGCTACTTAGTTAGCTAGTTAGCCTGAAATGCATCATGAAGATCCTGGTTATTTATAAAGTTAAATGTGCACTCTTTTTTACCATTTGCTATCTTTGGGGTTACTTCCTTCTGGAGCATCAGCTGTGTTTCTCACTTTACACATGGAGGAGAACAGGAGCTGAGCTCATTCACGTATGACTATCATCAGTAGATAATAATAATAATCACTCCACAACCCCTATTGACCTGTAGGAGTCAGGGCAGAGGAGCACATAAAGTGAGAGGGGAGAGGCCTCTACTGGAAAGGTGAGTAGGAGAATAATGATACATATAAATAAATATTAAAACATTTTTTTTTTAAATGGCTTATCGATAAGCCATATGTTGACTATTGGTCCTCCTAATTGTCAATCATTCTGGTGATGTTACCTTATTGCAGTGAATATATATATATATATTCCGTCTTCATTTACAATGAGTGAAGCTGCACGAAACCTTGTGTCTGCAATTGTAAATAATTTAGTTTTTAAGTTTTGTGCTTCTTGTAGAATCTATATAAAGTAATATACATTAGACTATTGTTAAAATAATGAAAGAAGCATCATTAAATATATTTGTTTTATTGTATTTTTACATTAATAGCTGTTGTATTGTTATAAGATGGCTTGTTAAACATTTCATAGGATTTTCAGAGGGAGGAAAAAACAAGACATTTAATATAAAATGTAAAATGAATAAATACATAAAAACAAAAAAAATGGTTAAAAGCCATCGTCCCAGAGAGCATTTAACTTTGTCCCGTTCTTTTTTTTTTACCGTCCCCGAGACGACGGGACTACGTTAATCTCAAGCCCTGGAAGTTACATTTTATTGTTTACATTATTTGTTTCAGCATTGAAATTTGAAGATGGTCCCTCAGCTCTTTGACAGCTTTGGCTCTTTTTCACATCAGCAGACGGACTCTAAGTCTTTCTTATTTACAGTACCTATATATAAACCTTTCTCATTTCTATTCAGACTTCCATATATATTTAATTTCCTTAACGACTTGCCATAATATATATCCATCCATCCATCCATTTTCTACCGCTTATTCCCTTTGGGGTCGCGGGGGGCGCTGGAGCCTATCTCAGCCACAATAAATATATTATATATAAGCCAAATTATCCCAATCCAGATATTACTTTAATTCAAGTAATTAAGTAATTTTTCCAGGGCTTGAATTTACAACCATTTTAGTCACATATGTGTTCAAAATGTAATCTGTGTAACTTAAAAATATTTGGGAACAAACAATTATTGTATTGTGAGCGAAAGTGGTGGCATTAGCCTCTATGTTGTGAATGAATAACATAGAGGCTAATGCCACCACTTTCATTGTGTTTCAGTGTATCGTGAAGGATCATGCAAGTCATTGTTTCTTGTTGATGCTGTAAACAAAATACCACTGTGCAAAGCCATGTTTGTTGTTGTACTGAACACGGATTGAAAATAAACCCACTGAAATAATAATAATAACAATGAATCATTTCTAAGTCTTTGTTAGCCGTTTGTGAGGTTTTGTGCTCGTGCGCTACGTTCGCTCACATCCTGTGCATCTCCTGGGGGCTAAGCCCCCCCTGTCCTTAAAAGCTAGTGATGCCCCTGCGCCACACTGTGAACCCACACCAAACAAGAATGACAAACACATTTCTGGAGAACATCTGCACCGTAACACAACATAAACACAACATAAACACAGCAGGACAAATACCCAGAATCCCATGCAGCCCTAACTCTTCCGGGATACATTATACAACCCCGCTACCAAACCCCGCCCACCTCAACCGACGCACGGGGGGGGGGGGGGTTGATGTGTGAGGGAGCAGGCTTGGGGTGGGGGCGGGGTTTGGTAGTAGCAGGGGTGTATAATGTAGCCCGGAAGAGTCAGGGCTGCATGGGATTCTGGGTGTTTGTTCTGTTGTGTTTATGTTGTGTTAAGGTGCAGATGTTCTCCCGAAATGTGTTTGTCATTCTTGTTTGGTTTTGGTTCAAAGTGTGGCGCATTATTAGTAAGAGTGTTAAAGTTGTTTTATATTGTCACCGTCAGTGTAACCTGTGTGGCTGTTGAACAAGTATGCATTGCTGTCACGTAGGTGTGCAAGCAGAAGATGTATAATGTATAACAAGTGTTGGCTGGCACGCTGTTAATACAGATTGTAGAGGGCGTCAAATGTTGTACCATCATGGCACGCCCTTATTATAGCTGTAAGGGTGAAAAGGTCCTGCAGTCTTGGGTTCAATCCCGGGCTCGGGATCTTTCTGTGTGGAGTTTGCATGTCCTCCCCGTGACCGCGTGGGTTCCCTCCGGGTACTCCGGCTTCCTCCCACTTCCAAAGACATGCACCTGGGGATAAGTTGATTGGCAACACTAAATTGGTCCTAGTGTGTGGATGTGAGTGTGAATGTTGTCTGTCTATCTGTGTTGGCCCTGCGATGAGGTGGCGACTTGTCCGGGGTGTACCCCGCCTTCCGCCCGATTGTAGCTGAGATAGGCTCCAGCGCCCTCCGCGACCCCAAAGGGAATAAGCGGTAGAAAATGGATGGATGGATGGGTGAAAATCGGTGAATATTAATCCCGGGAGTTTTCTGCGAGAGGCACTGAAATCCGGAAGTCTCACGGGAAAATTGGGGGATTCAGCAAGTAAGCTGCTGAGCCGCATCAGAGTGATCAAAGAGCCGCATGCGGCTCCGGAGCCGCGGGTTGCCGACCCCTGGTCTAAGGGAACACAAACAAATAATGATGAGGATACATTTAGGCAATATAATAAGCAATAATACAACAGGATATGTGTAATATTATATATAATATAATATACTCTACAATGTGTTATAAAACAAATGTACATGGACTATTAAAGCAGTCCATAAGAGATGAATGGAGAATAAGCACTGTTGATTTAGACAGTGATTTAAACGTGGTCTGTGTCGCCCTCTAGTGGTAGGATAGGGTAACTACTGTGTAACAAGAAGTATTAACAGGGCAAAAGTTGAGCTGGCGAATTATGTCGTCAAGCAGAAACATTGTTGCAAACAAACACTCGTTTAAGGCTACATCTAACACATTATAGGCATTTTAGCATTAATAACCGTGCTATATTCGACGTATACTTACATTTTAGTCAGGAACGCACACAATGCTGTTTACACAAGAGCCCATATTACGCAGAAACGCTACAAACAGGAAATGACGTCTTAGACTAGATCGCCAAATTAAGAGCACAGGAAATCTAACATCTCAAAACTGCGTCAGAATAAGATAAGACAAAAACACTTTCTGACAGTGTGCTTTCTCCAAGTTATTCACCATATGAGTCCATTAAGGCACTTCAAACTCCTTGCCCTGCAGCTTGAATTCTGCCATGGCCAAGCTCTCTTCATTGTAGGCTGTTAGAGACCTCCCTCTGTATCATTTATTATCCTTCTTTTTTTTGTTTTTGTCATAAAAAAATACAATCATGTGTGCTTACGGACTGTATCCCTGCAGACTGTATTGATCTATATTGATATATAATGTAGGAACCAGAAATATTAATAACAGAAAGAAACAACCCTTTTGTGTAGATGGGGGAGGTGTTTTGTGTTGGTGCACTAATTGTAAGTGTATCTTGTGTTTTTTATGTTGATTTAATAATTAAAAAAATATATATATATTTGTTTTATTTTATTTATTTAAATTTCTTGTGCGGCCCGGTACCAATCGATCCACGGCCCGGTGGTTGGGGACCACTGATGTAGAGCACGGCTGTCAAAGCCAAGACCCGGGGGCCAACATTAAATTGCAGTAGCTCGTCGCATTGGCGGTGGAGATTGAGAATCGCCTCATTGACTGGGAGAGAGAGAGATTCCGACGGCAAGGACTTCGCACCTCGACGTATAGTGGGCGTGGCCATGGAGCTCGTCAAACAATGTCCGTTGTCGATGCCTTGCCGATATCACGGGAGGAGGAACCCATGCAGCTTGGAGGGAATCGTCTCTCTCAAGCAGAGAGAGATCGTCGCCTTCGTCTTCTGCTTTGTCTATATTGCGGAAAAGCTGAGCATCGCATCTACCACTGTCCTCATCGTCCTGCACGCCGTCGCACTCAAGCGTCACCTCATATAAATGTACTTTCATTTGGTTTTATGTCCATGTTTTCTAGCTAGCAACGTTAGCTATGGTTATGGTGTTAGTTTCTTTCCAGGATGTGTTGCCACTATCTTAATAATTCCAGCAGGGGTCACTGTAGGCCCTCTTTTACTTCCTGTTGTGTTTCTTTCTGCAACTGCCTTCTGGACTTTGGATTTATGGCTCTTTTTTTAACACTTTTTGTCTTTTCAGCAATTGCTTGTAGCTGTCATTAGATGAGGATCAGAATCATTTCAATGTACACAAACAAATAGTGTATTGGTAAGAATGACTCTAAAATATTGGAAATAATTGTATATGTATGTTTTTACTGTAAATCCTCCTTAAGGTGGTCACATATCCCCATGCTGTAACTGTGAAATCAATATTTATTTATTTTTTCTAATTTAAAGAATTTAGCCGAATTGTAATAATATAAATACCAATACACTGAACAAGTAAGAATAAAATGTGTTTATATGTGCATGAACGTGTGAATAAAAGTTAGGACAGAATAAAAAGAAGGCAGAGATTAATATACGAAGTCATTAATGTCTCACAGAGAATGGTTTTACAATGTCTATAACTTTATTTTTGTATGAAAAATACGTTTTCTCTCTGTTTTTGAAGGGCTGAATAAAGTCTTGTCAATATCAGAATCGCCATTTTTTTTAGATGACATTTTTCTCTGAGGTTATATTTATCTTCATTTTTGTGAAGAATTGTTGTACCTTTTTGCTTAGTTTTCTTTGCACATCATTTTGACTGTTTGAAAAAGCACCAAATCATTGAATGTCAATATTTTATATTCAAATGGAGTGTTTGAATGTTCTCTATATGCAATATTATGTAAAAAAAAAAATGGCCAAAGTTGGAACCTGGGAAAAAACAAAACAGATTTGAATCTGAAAAAGATACGAAACTTGGAAAATTTAAAGGAAACTATAAAAAATAAAAATTTAATCTGAAAAAGTAGAAAGCTCTAACATTATAATATATATAAATGAAAAGAAAGAATTAATAAAAACATATTTTTGTGTGAAAATTATATACAACCTGAAAAATATTTTTTATTTTGAATACACTGAGGTATTTTTCAACATCAAAATCTGAACTTTTAGTTTCAGAGTACAAAAGTACAAAAGTGTTGTCCCTAATTGACCTCCATATAAATGAATGATGCATCCAAACAAGCAAGTAAAGAACAATTTACTCATATAGAGTCTGACGTTCTTAGATCCAATGTTTTCCTTTCTCTAGTATCAATAAAATGGATGGATTCCCTTTTAAAAAGGATGTAGGATCCATACCTATCTCTTGGAAGGCAAACTTTACCAGCACAAATGGATGTAGTTGACATTTAGGAATATGTATCCATCAATGGTTACACCCCTAGCACACAGTGCTTCAGTTGTGTCACATGTCCACAAAAACCTGGACATTTCCGCATTTTGAAATATGAATTTTGGCAAGAAGTACAAACTCCGTTTCCATATGAGTTGGGAAATTGTGTTAGATGTAAATATAAACGGAATACAATGATTTGCAAATCCTTTTCAAGCCATATTCAGTTGAATATGCTACAAAGACAACATATTTGATGTTCAAACTCATAAACATTTTTTTTTTTTGCAAATAATCATTAACTTTAGAATTTGATGGCAGCAACACGTGACAAAGAAGTTGGGAAAGGTGTCAATAAATACTGATAAAGTTGAGGAATGCTCATCAAACACTTATTTGGAACATCCCACAGGTGAACAGGCAAATTGGGAACAGGTGGGTGCCATGATTGGGTGTAAAAGTAGATTCCATGAAATGCTCAGTCATTCACAAACAAGGATGGGGCGAGGGTCACCACTTTGTCAACAAATGCCTGAGCAAATTGTTGAACAGTTTAAGAACAGGGACGGCGTGGCGCAGTGGAAGAGTGGCCGTGCGCGACCCGAGGGTCTCTGGTTCAATCCCCACCTAGTACCAACCTTGTCATGTCCGTTGTGTCCTGAGCAAGACACTTCACCCTTGCTCCTGATGGGTGCTGGTTAGCGCCTTGCATGGCAGCTCCCTCCATCAGTGTGTGAATGTGTGTGTGAATGGGTAAATGTGGAAGTAGTGTCAAAGCGCTTTGAGTACCTTGAAGGTAGAAAAGCGCTATACAAGTACAACCCATAACAACCTTTCTCAACCAGCTATTGCAAGGAATTTAGGGATTTCACCATCTACGCTCCGTAATATCATCAAAGGGTTCAGAGAATGTGGAGAAATCACTGCACGTAAGCAGCTAAGCCCGTGACCTTCCATCCCTCAGGCTGTACTGCATCAACAAGCGTCATCAGTGTGTAAAGGATATCACCACATGGGCTCAGGAACACTTCAGAAACCCACTGTCAGTAACTACAGTTGGTCGCTACATCTGTAAGTGCAAGTTAAAACTCTCCTATGCAAGGCGAAAACCGTTTATCAACAACACCCAGAAACGCCGCCGGCTTCGCTGGGCCTGAGCTCATCTAAGATGGACTGATACAAAGTGGAAAAGTGTTCTGTGGTCTGACGAGTCCACATTTCAAATTGTTTTTGGAAACTGTGGACGTCGTGTCCTCCGAAACAAAGAGGAAAAGAACCATCCGGATTGTTATAGGCGCAAAGTTGAAAAGGCAGCATGTGTGATGGTATGGGGGTGTATTAGTGGCCAAGGCATGGGTAACTTACACATCTGTGAAGGCACCATTAATGCTGAAAGGTACATACAGGTTTTGGAGCAACATATGTTGCCATCCAAGCAACGTTACCATGGACGCCCCTGCTTATTTCATTAAGACAATGCCAAGCCATGTGTTACATCAACGTGGCTTCATAATAAAAAAGTGCTGGTACTAGACTGGCCTGCCTGTAGTCCAGACCTGTCTCCCATTGAAAATGTGTGGTGCATTATGAAGCCTAAAATAGCACAACTTAACAACTTAAGCTGTACATCAAGCAAGAATGGGAAAGAATTCCACCTGAGAAGCTTCAAAAATGTGTCTCCTCAGTTCCCAAATGTTTACGGAGTGTTGTTAAAAGGAAAGGCCATGTAACACAGTGGTGAACATGCCCTTTCCTAACTACTTTGTATGTGTTGCAGCCATGAAAATTAAAGTTAATTATTATTTGCAAATAAAAAATAAAGTTTATGAGTTTGAACATCAAATATGTTGTCTTTGTAGCATATTCAACTGAATATGGCTTGAAAAGGATTTGCAAATCATTGTATTCCGTTTATATTGACATCTAACACAATTTCCCAACTCATATGGAAACGGAGTTTGTAGATGAGCCGAGGAGGAAAATAGGAAACATTTTCTGAGTTCCTTACATGCATGTTACATAATTTGACATGACCTTTTCAAAGGTAATAATGTTAGTAAATGATGTAGCAACAATGATGTGGTACATTACATGGGACATGGAAGTGTCAAAGAGCTTGGTAGATGAGAATACATCTCAAGGTCAAATATAGTGTAGAAATGCACTTGATTGCAGGAAATGTAGTCTTCATTTTCTACATTTTCTTTCAGGGTTTGTGTGGCAGCACTTTCTGCTGATAAATATCTTTGTTTTTTATCAAAGGGTGCTCACATCCCTGCAATTTGACAATTGACTGTAGTGAGGTGTGTGTCCATGTCACTATCACCATACCTGCATTCATAGTGTCAGTGTGTCACTATTTCATCTTGATCTTCTTCTTGATGCAGCCTGCTGTATAGCTTGCTTTTGTCTAACTTTGCTTTACTGATCCTTGCTTTTACACAGAGTTCTGGATTGGAGGGGGCCATTGAAAACATCACAGTTGGCATCTAGGTTGTTAGACAAAGTTGAAGTCATGAAGTAGAGGACATGGGCATGGTTCTTGAGGGTATGAAGGTTTTGGACAATCTGGACAATGTCACATTGGCTGTTGTTATGCTGTTTGGACTTATGCCTGCCCTGAACCTCAGCTACACTTTTGAGCTCATCCAAAACATTTGCATGGAGCTGCTTTGATCGTTAGTGAGGTCTTAGAACATGCTACTTGGAAGCTTCAACGTGTTGAGCTTGTGTAAAGATGAAAAGCACAGCTGTAGGACAACATACATTTTCATACATTGTATACATTGCATTGTCCATTGCAAAACACTCAATGTTCTAATAACTTCTTTTATTACTCAAGCAGAAATGTGCAAATAAACAATACACATTGTACAGTACTATCATAAGTATTACACCTTTCATTAATCAGGTGACAATTGGCGAGGCTTCATTAAAGACTTGGCCTGAACTTTACTCTTAATCATTCATGAAACCTTTACAAAGACAACTTTTCTTTGTAAAAAGTAACGTCTCATTCATTATTTTGAGTAAGGGTTAATTGTTATTATTTGTTTTTTGCAATGATTTGGAGTAAGGTTTACTAATGACAATTTCCAGTGTCAGTCTCTGAGGTACACGGTGCACTAAAGAGCCTGGACACAAGTAAAGCAGCAGGACCTGACCAAATGATACCTTTTCTCTTCAGATTGGCTGCACATTTTGTTGCTGAGCCTCTCTCATGTAGCTTTCAATGAATGAATGAATGTATTTATTCCGGCAGACAGACATATATAGCAACACTTCATCACTCTTTGTAGTTTGACACACATGCAACGGCACCCACCGAAAAAGGATACAGGAAAAGAGCAGGAATGTTTATCCATGTCCCGCCCCTAATTTACAATCAACTTATATGTTGGTTATATATGTTGGTTATATATGTTGGTTGTATATGTTGGTTATATATGTTGGTTATATATGTTGGTTGTATATGATGGTTATATATGTTGGTTATATATGTTGGTTGTATATGATGGTTATATATGTTGGTTATATAGTCCAAGTTTCAACAGCAGAGTTGATGGATGCATGACAATTTCTGAAGAAGTATAACATATGATAATGACAAGTCAGTATACATACACCAATATGGATATAATAGCATTGAGTGACCATGAGATTAGCTCCATCTTGCCTGGGTATCTTTCATCTTCTGAAGCCTTGTCTGGTGTGTTATGTCCCTTATTCCACAGTGACTTCTTTTGCACCTGTGTCCCACAGTTGAGATAGTCCAAACAACTAGTCATGTTTCTGATAGTTTTTCCCGACAACACATTTTTTACCGCAAGGTTGAACACTCTTAGGCTAGAAGAATTTCTCCGCTCACATTGTCCCACAGTTTCACCCCCGCCATAGATAACGTTTGAGCCTTGAATGTGGAATTGACTATGTTGTGTTTGAATTTCAGAATTGTGGACCATCTCTGAGTGAAAACAGACTCTGTATATTTGCAGGTGGAGCCCTTTGTGTGGCCATGAACATAACTTGAAGGCGACTGTATTGGATTATATCATGAGTATAAGAAAATGAGTCATTATGAACAGATCATTGGTATGAGCTCTATATGGGGCATAATGTATTATTCTAATTGTCTTTTTCTTTTACTTTTTTTATGCCTTTTAACCTGAGTCTTACAAGTAAAAGCCTTCCAAAAATGAGGAAATGGGCCTTTCTTCTTCCCCTGTTAAAAGGAGGTGAATCCACTAATATAAATAACTACAGAGCGATTTCCAAATTGGGTTAATGTAGTAAGAGTTAGTGAGAAGTGCTTTCTGATGACTTCACAGCCCTGAAACACTATCCCCTATTTGTTCCCACTACCGCACCTTAAATTGGAGTCCTTCATCTCGTTATATGCAAATATAATGACAATAAAGTCTATTCTTTTCTTTGATTCAATGAATAAGTTGGTGAGCAGTAGAAAAACAGCCGATGAGGAAGTTTGGCGGCAAACTTGTCACGACCTGTTGTGCTTGTCAGGTCAGGTGATTTCCCAGAAAAGCCACGCAGGCATTTACCTGACGTGGCCACAAGGGGCGCTTGTAGAAGACTTCTTGTCAGTTGACTGCTGCCACTTTTCAGCAATAGCGCCACCAGGGGGTGCACTGCAAAAACTGAAATCTAAGTAAGATGAAATTTCTCAAATAAGGCTGATATTTGCTTATTTTCTGTCTGATAAGATCATTCTTCTCACTAAGCAGATTTTATGTTAGAGTGTTTTACTTGTTTTAAGGGTTTTGGTCCCAAATGATGTCAGTAAGATATTACAGCTTGTTGCTGAGATTTGATGACCTATATTGAGTAAAACATGCTTGAAACTAGAATATCAAGTGTTGCAAAGCTGTGTCATCAACACTCACAAGTATAAAACTACTTTTTTAAAGTCATCATTTCTTATTTCAAGCATGAAATAAAAAAATCATGACTTTGACACAATTGTGTCTCATAATTAAAACAGATGACGGCCAAATGGACTTTGCTGTTTTATTTTCAATGAAACAAGAGAAAACACATACTCATATAGTAGTACAGTTGGCTCAGTACAGTAAACTGACAGTTAATATTTAAACATTTTACATTTCTAACAATTTTGAACAGAAATAGTTTATGCACATTCAGATAAATCCTTCAAAATGACAATTAAAAACATTTTGGCCGGGGGCCGGGCTGTATATATGTGCACTAATTGACTGCAAGAGCACGCACTTGGCGCGATGATGTCATGTTATGGATGGAAAAATGCATTTTTAGACAATATGATTTGCCTGAGCGGCTAGGAGACCCCGAGAGTAACAAGCGCTTGCCTTGTTGTCTTTCCATTAAGAACAATAAACTAGTTTTTAGTATAAGTTTGCTGGTTTCAAGAAATGTAATATCATTATGTCAAGATAATGGCACTAGCATTTACTTAATTTAAGAATATTTTTCAACATTTGAGCAAAAAGGTCTCTTTTTTTTCTACCAAGAAAAGTGCACTTGTTATTAGTGAGAATATACTTATTTTAAGGTATTTTGGGGTTCATTGAGGTTAGCTAATTTGACTTGTTTTGGAAAGTCTTGACAAGCCACATTTTCTTGTTCTATTGGCAGATAATTTTGCTTAGGTCAAATAAAATATCCCTAATTTTTGTATTTTTTTTCTTCTTGTTTTTGAACACTGACTTTTTGCAGTGTGGCTCTCGGCCGCTTCACTGGCCAGTGTCAATTGTAGTAGCATCAGTTATGCATTTCATCCCAAATGCCCAGCCTCATCTCTGTGTCAGACTCACACACACACACACACACACACACACACACACACACACACACACACACACACACACACACACACACACACACACACACACACACACACACACACACCCTCCCCAGTGTGTGGAAAAGAGCTGTCAGTTGTTATTGCTGTTGATGAAAAGTAAGATGCAGGCTATCATTATTTGTGTCAATGTGGACTTCCTCACGCTGCAAGTGTTTACTGGTCAGACAACACAATGAAATGAAAATAATGTCAAAGAAGAGGGGAACTGATGACTCCATGTTAGTTGGTGGAGTAAAAGACAAGCTGAAAAAAAAGATGACTATGTCTAGAGTGTAGGCAGTGCTGTTAAGTTTCTCTGTGTGTGAATAAGTGGAGAATGCGGAAACTTTGAGGCATGATGCAGCTGACTTGTTGATGAACTAGTTTGAGAAGAATGTTTTTGTTTTCTTCATAAGTGGACTGTACTTGTCACTTTTGTAAATATTGACTATTGTGTGTGAAGTCCTACTAAAGGTGAACATTCAGTTGAAGAATTAGGCCATCAAGTTAAGATAAATGGGTTGAAAAATGTGGATCAAGGATACTGTATTGAAGTGATTTCACTTTCATATTTGAGATTGTCACCTTATTGTGGTTAAGAGCTACCAGCAGGAGCTTAGTCTTCAGGTGGCACACCCAAGTTGCACAGGTGTGACAAAGTACAATCCTCTTCTCCAGGATGGAGTTGGACTCACAGGGCCTGATTTGTTAAAGGTTTGCGTGTACTAAAAGAGGTGCAAACCTGATGGCACACGCAGAGCTGATCTACTAAACCTGTGCAAAGTGGATGGCGTCTCTTAAGTGAGCAGAATATGCAAAATAATATGCAGAATATATGCTGATCATTAAAACAGCCACGATACTGGGAGAAAATGCCAATATAATGATTTATCACGCCCAATATGATTTATCAACACTCATCGCTGTGGTGCCAGCACTATTTAGCTTTTATTTAGTAAGTGTGCACACACTTCCACACACGGCTGCAGGATCAGTGCTTGTGCTCCACACACACACATTTGACACATATCCTCTTTTCAGCAACATCATTTTATAGCTGCTCAACGACTTAAGGGGCTAATTTAAAAAAAATGGATTGATACATTTTTGTGGACTTTATTATTTTTAATGTTCTTTTTTTCAATATACAAACCCCAAAAGCAGTGAAGTTGTCTCGTTGTGTAAATGGTAAATAAAAAGAGAATACAACAAATCCTTTTCAACTTATATTCAATTGAATAGACTGCAAAGACAAGATATTTGACGTTCAAACTGGACAACTTTATTTTTTGCAAATATCAGCTCATTTGGAATTTGATGCCTGCAACATGTTTAAAAAAAGCTGGCACAAGTGGCAAAAAAGAGTGAGAAAGTTGAGGAATGCTCATAAAAGACTTATTTGGAATATCCCACAGGTGAACAGGCTATTTGGGAACAGGTGGGTGCCATGATTGGGTATAAAAGCAGCTTCCATGAAATGTTCAGTCATTCCTTTTCAAGCCTTGCATAAATGTCTCTGCCAAAATGTAAAAAAAAAATGTGTGTTGTTGTACTGTGCAGGTTTGAAATAAATAATTCAAAAACATATATATAGAAACAGATAAATATCAATATGCAACACTTTATGTTTATATTTTCTCTAAGTGCACATTTTTCAAATTGAACATTTTCAAATGATCACTTCTAAGACAGTTTTGTGAAATCACAACATCCCATTTTAACTAGCTAGCCACTAACATTTTTTAACAAATCATGAATTACTTTGCACCATGTTTGTACAAATCAGTGACGTGCAGTCACTAGAGGCAGGTGAGGCGGGGCCTCACCTGCCATCATGGAAAGAAAAAAAATGTAAAAATATATTTTTTTAATTAAATTGTTATATGTATCCAGTGATTATACTATAAAGTTATTTTCCATTTAACTTCACCCGTTTTAGATTATTTTTATTTAAAATTGCTGAATTTTCACATTTACCGTTCAAATACTGAGAAGAGACGGTGCGGTGAACAGCAGCCAGTTGAGGCACGTCACATGGATCGCGCAATGACTGGGCTAACTGCTGGCCTGCTGTGCAGTGAGACTGTATTGCTATATGAATTATATTATACATTTCCATAGTTTAGTTAGCTGAGGTATATAATGTACAGTGTATTTTGTCAACAACTGTATGTGTGTAACGTATTTCTTGTGCTGAGCGATCATAAAACGGCTGAAAAAGACGCACTGGCTGAGGCTCGCCTCCTGCACCCCCGCCGTAGAATGCACCCCCTGACGGGAGTGTTATATCAACTAAAGCTCACACTTAAACTTTCCACGTGCAAGATTGAATCTATTTAAAAAAGTTATTTCAGAAGAAGCCAAAAAGTGCAAAAACAATAATGTTCGTGTTGGAGGAGTTGTGAATGACTGCAGGGCCACAACATTAGGTACACCTGCAGACTGCAGGTGTACCTAATTCACAACTCCTCCAACACGAACATTATTGTTTTTGCACTTTTTGGCTTCTTATTAAATAACTTTTGTAACTTATTTTTATGGGCTTTCCTCTTTGTGATGTTAAGTTCCTGTTATGCGCTGTTATACAGTATATGCCTTGAGCTCTTATTTTGAAGGCGCTAAGAGCGGAAGTGATGACACTGAAACGACTGGGTCGCATAGTGATGCGGATGTGGTTCTCCCAAGGATGCAGACGGCTTCGGACACAGCTTGCAGGTAGGAAAATGATTTATTTTAAATATAAATCATATGGTGAATAACAAAAAGACATGCACGTAGCACAAAAGGCAAAACAAAAGGACTAGCGTGGGAGCTAGCAGGAAAAAATAGCATAGCATGAAATCTAAGTAGTCGTTATTAGTTGTATGGGAACAAACTAGGAAGCCAGGCCGAGTGAGGCCAGGGCAAAGACTAAATAGCCCTCTGATTAGTGCCCGGGCAACAGGTGCGCGTCCCGAACACTAACCAGAGGCAGGTGAAAGTAATCAGTTGACATGGCAACTGAACACAAACAAAATCAAGGTGCTGAAAACATGTGACTCAAACATAAACAAACTATGATCCGGACAGCGGATCGTAACAGACACGTTGGAGTTGAGCGGAAAGTTTTGAAAGAAGATAAATAAAGTGGTCCTCGTGTAAACTGGAGCCTCCGTGTTTGTTATTTTGTAGTTTCATACAGTATAGGCCACATTTATAAACCCTCGGTTACACTTTTTTAAATAGATTGGACTCTTACTATTATGTTGGATCCACTATGGACTGGACTCTTACTATTATGTTGGATCCACTATGGACTGGACTCTCACAATATTATGTCAGACCCACTCGACATCCATTGCATTCGGTCTCCCCTGGGGGGGGGGGGTTACCTACATATGCGGTCCTCTCCAAGGTTTCTCATAGTCATTCACATCGACGTCCCACTGGAGTGAGTTTTTCCTTGCCCTTATGTGGGCTTTGTACCGAGGATGTCGTTGTGGCTTGTGCAGCCCTTTGAGACACTTGTGATTTAGGGCTATATAAATAAACATTGATTGATTGATTGATTGAGATTCAATCTTGCACGTGGAAAGTTTAAGTGAGGGCTTTAGTTGATATAACACTCTCGTCAGGGGGTGCATTAATCCAGCACAACAGCGGCTCATGGACTTATTTTATAAGTAAAGGTAAGACCATAATAACGTTTTTTTATTATTAAATGTGCTTTTTTGTGTGCTACAGTTTGTATGTGTAAAGTTAAAGTTAAGTTAAAGTAGCAATGATTGTCACACACACACTAGGTGTGATGAAATTTGTCCTCTGCATTTGACCCATCCCTTGATCACCCCCTGGGAGGTGAGGGGAGCAGTGGGCAGCAGCGGTGCCGTGCCTGGGAATCATTTTTGGTTATTTAACCCCCAATTCCAAGCCTTGATGCTGAGTGCCAAGCAGGGAAGAATGCTGGTATGAGCTTTTAAGCATAACCCGTTAACTGCTGCCAATCAAATGGTGAATAAGATACTCTTTAGGGTTCATATGTTTGTAAATCTGACTGTGATGAAGTCAGTGCCTCACCAGCCATCAACCTCACCGCACGTCACTGGCGGAACAAACGACTGACTATTTTCGTCGGCTTTCCCCACACCCTCGTATTTTTAACAAATTTCGTCCAATTTCTTGCCCCTTTCGCATCTTTGGGCCACTGGTGCAACTTGAATCCGTCCCTATTCGTGTTGTTACACCCTCCGACAACACACCGACGAGGCATGATGTCTCCAAGGTACGGAAAACAGTCGAAAAAACGGAAAATAACAGAGCTGATTTGATTCGGTGTTTGTAATGTGTTTGAGAAAATGGCGGATTGCTCCCGAGAGCGAATAATAGAAAGACGTTTAATTCGCCAAAATTCACAAATTTAGAGTTCGGAAATCGGTTAAAAAAATATATGGTCTTTTTTCTGCACCATCAAGGTACCGTATTTTCCGCACTATAAGGCGCACCTAAAAACCACAAATTTACTCAAAAGCTGACAGTGCGGCTTATAACCCGGTGCGCTTTATATATGGATTAATATTAAGATTCATTTTCATAAAGTTTAGGTCTCGCAACTTCGGTAAACAGCCGCCATCTTTTTTCCCCGTAGAAGAGGAAGTGCTTCTTCTTCTACGCAAGCAACCGCCAAGGTAAGCACCCGCCCCCATAGAAGAGGAAGCGCTTCTTCTTCTACTGTAAGCAACCACCCGCCCGCGTAGAAGAAGAAGAAGCGCGCGGATATTACGTTTCATTTCCTTTGTGTGTTTACATCTGTAAAGACCACAAAATGGCTCCTACTAAGCGACAGGTTTCCGGTTCATGAAAAGACGCAATCTCTCCATCCGCACACGGACTACTATTTCACAGCAACTGCCTAAAGACTTTCAAGAAAAGCTGGCTACTTTCCGTGCATATTGTAAAAACAAGATAGCTGAAAAAAAGATCCGGCCAGAGAACATTATCAACATGGACGAGGTTCCACTGACTTTTGATATTCCTGTGAACCGCACTGTGGATACAACGGGAGCACGTACGGTGAATATTCGCACCACAGGGAATGAGAAGTCATCCTTCACTGTGGTTCTAGCTTGCCATGCTAATGGCCAGAAACTTCCACCCATGGTGATATTCAAAAGGAAGACCTTGCCAAAAGAGACCTTTCCAGCCGGCGTCATCATAAAAGCTAACTCGAAGGGATGGATGAAGAAAAGATGAGCGAGTGGTTAAGGTAAGTTTAAGTTTACGCGAAGAGGCCGGGTGGCTTTTTTCACGCAGCTCCGTCCATGTTGATATACGACTCCATGCGCGCCCACATCACGCTGGTTTTTAATATATTATTAAAGTTTGACTGACCTATCTGACTGTTTTTTTGACATTCCCTTTAGCGCAGTTAGATGCGGCTTATAACACGGGGCGGCTTATAGGTGGACAAAGTTTTGAAATATGCCGTTCATTGAAGGCGCGGCTTATAACCCAGGGCGGCTTATGGTGCGGAAAATACGGTATATATTGACGCTTACATAGGTCTGGTGATAATGTTCCCCTTTAAAGCACTTATCATATCGGCAACAGGTTTACCTTTGCCTTGCAGCCCACAGTTCAAACTGATCAGTTTTCCAGTAATGTCCATTAAAAATGCAAGGTCAAGTATCCACTCAGTGTCCTCCAGCAGCACGGTGTCCTCACCTCTGGACTGCATGAACTCTTTGATTTCACCCAAAAGTGACAAAAAACGTTGCAAAATTCGTCCCCTGCTGAGCCATCAGATTTCTGTGTGTAGTAGCAGGTCACCATATTCAGCTGACCGCTCCTCCAAAAGTACCTTGAATGTTCTGTGCTGTTTAGCTCTGGAGCGGATGCTGTTTATGATCTCTACGACGGGAGTCATTACGTGCTCAAAGCAGATCACTTTTGCACATAAGGCCTGCTGGTGTATGATGCAGTGGTACTGCAAAAAGTTTAGGAACTCTGGGTCAGCTTTACAGTGAGCAACGAATCCTGTGTGTCGGCCGATCATAGCAGGAGCCCCATCCGTAGTCACTGATACCAGCTTTTCCAGTGGCACCTTTTTTTACACCAAAAACTCAATTTTTCTATTTTTATTTTAATCATAATAAGTTTGAAGAAATATTTCACAAATATTCTTCGTCGAAAAAACAGAAGCTAAAATGAAGAATTAAATTAAAATTGATTTATTATTCTTTACAATAAAAAAAATAAATTTACTTGAACATTGATTTAAATTGTCAGGAAAGAAGAGGAAGGAATATAAAAGGTAAAAAGGTATATGTGTTTAAAAATCCTAAAATCATTTTTAAGGTTGTATTTTTTCTCTAAAATTGTCTTTCTGAAAGTTATAAGAAGCAAAGTAAAACAATAAATGAATTCATTTAAACAAGTGAAGATCAAGTCTTTAAAATATTTTCTTGGATTTTCAAATTCTTTTTGAGTTTTGTCTCTCTTAGAATTAAAAATGTGGAGTAAAGCGAGACCAGCTTGCTAGTAAATAAATACAATTTAAAAAATAGAGGCACCTCACTGGTAAGTGCTGCTATTTGAGCTATTTTTAGAACAGGCCAGTTGGCGACTCATCTGGTCCTTACGGGCGACCTGGTGCCCGAGGGCACCGCGTTGGTGACCCCTGGTCTACTTGTTCATACAATAATGTGTGTAAAATGAGCTTTGACAGGACGCAGGCTGGACTCTGGAGCCTACGTTAGCTGTCACCTGGCTGTGCTACACTCTGGACAAGTCACTAGTTCATTACAAAAAACAGTCGCCAGTTGATTGTCGAGCAAGGATGTGACTGTGCATGTGTGTTACACACATATCACTGTCGGACAAACATGTGCGCCCATTAGAGGCTGCATTGAATTGTATTGTGACACATTCAACTTCTACTCAGTAAGAAACATTGTTCTTAATAATTACTGAATCATGACCTTAGTTACCTTATCATGATGTGTTTCATGTGCTCTTGTAAAATGTGTCATTGAATAATAATACAGCATTTACGTAATAATACTCTGACTTGTTAAGTGTTCATCATGAAAGAAAATGGAACAAATTGTGTGCATGACGCCAGGCACTGTCAAGAAGAGTAAAAAAGACAAAGATTGAAGGTGGCAATGAATGGGGTAGAGGGGCCCACAAAGATACTCTTTCAGAGGGACCACAATTCCCAGCAAGGGCCTTATTAAATAGATGATAAATAACTATGATATCAATAAATGTAACAATGTTATATAGCAAAGTAAAAGTTGTGTTTCTTATCTAAGTAAATGTAACTGGTTACTACTCACCTCTGTGGATAAGTGTGTTCACTTTTGACAGCTACGACAAAATAAAAGTCAAAACATAATAAAAATGATTTATCTTTTGCGACGGTCGCTGCGTTTAGAAATAAGCATGCAGTCAATGTTTGGCTTCACCGTGTCTAATTTCACTTTCACTTTCTTTGATATTGTGCCAGCAGAAGCGTCTGCCTCACACGTTCAGCACTTTGGCCACAGCCAGTCAATGGCATGAATGCTTTCTGCTGACTTTTTACTCAGGATCAAACTTCCTGATGCAACCCTGGCCGGGAATCCAAGCCATGCGAGGCCGAAGCGTGTCCCGTTACCCCACCAGGGACGCCTCACGCTTGGGAGACATAATGGAGGAAATAAAAAGAAGTCTATCAATCATTATTTGTATTGATGCTTTCTTGAGAGGACTACAATATCATTACTTTCAACTCTAAATCTCACCTTCATTCCTCTTTCTTTCTTTTCTTTCCAAGTTTGGCGGCAAACTTGACACACCTTTTGTTTGTCAAGTCACGTGATTTCCCAGAAAAGCCACACAAGCATTTACCTGACATGGCCACAAGGGGCGCTCTCTAGTGAGTCCAGTAGACTGCTGCCACTTTTCTCTTCACAATAGCGCTTGGTCTTCCCTAGTAACAGTGACGCGAAATGGAATGCTGACTCCTCATTGGCTCAGGTGGAGCATTATTAAAAGAGCCTCGACATTTCCTGCTTCATTTGTCCTGTTTGCGAGTCAAGCGAGTGTTCGTCACTTTTGTCTTTCTCTGCGGGATTAAAAGTGACAAACATCTTTTTGTTTCGTGCTGACATCATGAACTTGTTTTTATTCTTTCTTCTGGTCGTGCAAATGCACAGCGTGACGCCTGGTAAGTCCTTTTTATAACTTTATCAATGATTATTCATCAATCCTCTTTGTGCCTTCACTTATTTGACTTCTGAGAGTTTCTATTACTTATTAATTATATTCATTCTTATATTATTCCAGCCCTTTATTACTTAAACCTGGTTCTCTTTAAACATATTTTATTGTTTTCCTTTTTTCTTTATCACTCAACAAAATATTCAAAGTGTTCCAAGAAAGTTCTAGAAGCAGAGAAATCCGTTGTTTGTTTTCGCTTCATTTTTTTCTTGTTGAAAGACTTCTTTTTCCAAGGCTTGTAAGAAGGAACACTTCCTGAAATCTTCAACCACGCAAGTGTCAGAAAGTAATCAAGTGTAGTAACATCATCCCGCCACAAGGTGTCAGTAAGAGTCGCAGAACAGCTTGTGTTCATATTCAGCCTCCAGTGGAGAAAAGATATGTTTCTTTTCAAAATGTTCAAAGTGTCAACAGATGTCCAATAATAAAAGATATCATTCATGTGTTGTACTTGTCATAGAACACCATGTGAGTCTTGACTGTGATATCTAGCAGTGTTTGATGTTGACTTTAAGACCCCTGAAGAGCTCAAATATTCACAGTGCAAGATTGTTGAACATGAAAGTAAATAATAAAAAGTCATCTTGTTCTTCTTTCAGTGATTCACACGCTGCAGTATTTCCACACTACGTCCTCTCAAGTTCCAAACTTCCCAGAGTATGTGAGTGTTGGTTATGTTGATGGAGTTGAGATTATTTACTATGACAGCAACATCAGGAAAGCAGAATCCAAACAGGACTGGATGAACAAAATCACAGCAGAGGATCCAAAATACTGGCAGAGACAAACAGAGATCAATGTTGTTAGTGAGATTATTCACAAACACGACCTTGAAGTTCTTAAGAAGCGTTTCAACCAAACTGGAGGTTTGTTTATGTTGAACTTTCTACTACTTCAATATATTTGATGTACTCTTGTTATACTGTAGTAAAACACACATTACTGCACTCATATACCTTGTCTCTGTCCATCCCATAATAACCTACACAAATACTGTGTGTGTGTGTGTGTGTGTGTGTGTGTGTGTGTGACTGCTTTACAACACTTTGTGTGTCTCAGGTGTTCACATTGTCCAGTGGATGTATGGATGTGAATGGAATGATGAGACTGATGAGGTTAGAGGTTGGCGTCAGGCAGGTTATGATGGAGAAGATTTCCTGTCGTTGGACATGAAGACATGGACATGGACTGCAGCAAAACCACAAGCTTTCCCCTCCAAACTCAAGTGGGACCAGAACATATTTATACTAGACTACACTAAGCATTATTTCACTGAGGAATGTCCTTCTTACTTGAAGAAGCATGTGAAGAATGGGAAGAAGGTCCTAATGAGAACAGGTAGAAGCACACCTTGTACTTTCACCTTTTAACTTGTTAGCACTCCCCCTATAGGAACATTACTGACATTACACTCTGTCTCTTTATACTCTTTTCTCTTTCTCTCACCTTCTCTCCATCTTTACCTCCACCCACACCTTCTCTCCATCTTTACTTCCATCCACACCTTCTCTCCATCTTTACCTCCATCCACACCTTCTCTCCATCTTTACCTCCATCCACACCTTCTCTCCATCTTTACCTCCATCCACACCTTCTCTCCATCTTTACCTCCATCCACACCTTCTCTCCATCTTTACCTCCATTCACACCTTCTCTCCATCTTTACCTCCATCCACACCTCCTCTCCATCTTTACCTCCATCCACACCTTCTCTCCATCTTTACTTCCATCCACACCTTCTCTCCATCTTTACCTCCATCCACACCTTCTCTCCATCTTTACCTCCATCCACACCTTCTCTCCATCTTTACCTCCATCCACACCTTCTCTCCATCTTAACCTCCATCCACACCTTCTCTCCATCTTTACCTCCATCCACACCTTCTCTCCATCTTTACCTCCATCCACCCCTCCTCTCCATCTTTACCTCCATCCACCCCTCCTCTCCATCTTTACCTCCATCCACACCTTCTCTCCATCTTTACTTCCATCCACACCGTCTCTCCATCTTTACCTCCATCCACACCTTCTCTCCATCTTTACCTCCATCCACACCTTCTCTCCATCTTTACCTCCATCCACATCTTCTCTCCATCTTTACCTCCATCCACACCTCTCCATCTTTACCTCCATCCACACCTTCTCTCCATCTTTACCTCCATCCACCCCTCCTCTCCATCTTTACCTCCATCCACACCTTCTCTCCATCTTAACTTCCATTCACACCTTCTCTCCATCTTAACTTCCATTCACACCTTCTCTCCATCTAAACCTCCGTTCTCATCTTCTCTCCATCTTTACCTCTATCCACACCTTCTCTCCATCTTTACCTCCATCCACACCTTCTCTCCATCTAAACCTCCGTTCTCATCTTCTCTCCATCTTTACCTCTATCCACACCTTCTCTCCATCTTTACCTCCATCCACACCTTCTCTCCATCTTTACCTCCATCCACACCTTCTCTCCATCTTTACTTCCATCCACACCTTCTCTCCATCTTTACCTCCATCCACACCTTCTCTCCATCTTTACCTCCATCCACACCTTCTCTCCATCTTTACCTCCATTCACACCTTCTCTCCATCTTTACCTCCATCCACACTGTCTCTCCATCTTTACCTCCATCCACACCTTCTCTCCATCTTTACTTCCATCCACACCTTCTCTCCATCTTTACCTCCATTCACACCTTCTCTCCATCTTTACCTCCATCCACACCTTCTCTCCATCTTTACCTCCATCCACACCTTCTCTCCATTTTACCTCCATCCACACCTTCTCTCCTTCTCTACCTCCATCCACCCCTCCTTTCCATCTTTACCTCCATCCACACCTTCTCTCCATCTTTACCTCCATCCACACCTTCTCTCCATCTTTACCTCCATCCACACCTTCTCTCCATCTTTACCTCCATCCACACCTTCTCTCCATCTTTACTTCCATCCACACCTTCTCTCCATCTTTACCTCCATCCACACCTCCTCTCCATCTTTACCTCCATCCACACCTTCTCTCCATCTTTACTTCCATCCACACCTTCTCTCCATCTTTACCTCCATTCACACCTTCTCTCCATCTTTACCTCCATCCACACCTTCTCCTCACGTTGTCTTCTGTTCACACGTGACATCACTTCCTGTGCAGAGCTTCCAGAGGTGTTCCTCCTCCAGAAGACGCCATCCTCTCCAGTCACCTGCATGGCGACAGGTTTCTACCCCGACTTAGCCGACCTGTTTTGGAGGAAAGACGGCGAGCAGATCTTCGAGGACGTGGAGCACGGAGAGCTGCTCCCCAATCACGACGGAACCTTCCAGATGTCGGTGGAGCTGAAAGTGGAGGTGACGGCCGAGGTGGAGGGCAAGTACGAATGTGTGTTCCAGCTGTCTGGCGTCAAGGAGGACCTGGTCACCAAGCTGGAGAGAAGAAGCATCCTGAGCAACGCAAGCCATGAAGGTGAGAAAGACACATTTAGTTGGAGATGTTTCCCATCACAAGTCCACCTGTCACCATTATTGATCCATGTCACCATGACAACGCTTGACGTCTGCATGCAAAGTAGTCATGAAGGTTTCCTCTTCATGCTTTGTCACTCCACTTGTGCTTTTTTGCTCTCCACAGACAACTGGAGCGTCGCCCTCGCTGCCACGGCGGCGGTCGTCGCTGTGGCGGCCGTCCTGGCGGCCATCATCATCGTCATGGTCAGGCGTCACAGAAACAGACAAGGTGAGGGACACCAATGTCCTCCGTCTTCTTCTTCTTCTTCTTCTTCTCGGTCCAGGCCGTGAGTTGATGCTTTCATCCGGGCTGCATGTTTTAGTTGCCTTCCAGCCAAACACTCAAAGATCCACAGAGACAGAGCGCACACTCTCACATAGAAAGACGTGAGGAAAAAGTCCATTTCACCTTGTTTCACTTTCATTTCAGCCCAGTACGATCCAGCTCGTAAGTAAAACATCTTTTCTTTGAGCCGCAAGAAACAAAGCCGTGGTGAAGCGTCACTCACATGGAGGTCTGATGTGGACCTTTGTTACAAGTTTAGCCTGAAAATCCCAACTTGAGCTGACTCCTTCACAATAAAAGACCCTCCTGTGAGCACACGCAATACAAAGTGTGGCATATCTCACGTTTGACATGAGTCCTCATGATGAGGATCAGCCAAATGAGACCTCAAGTGTGCTGACTCATCAAGAAGCTATCCTAGTCAGGAACTAGAAGAGCAGCACTCTGCTTCTTCATCTTTCCAAGTCACACCTCAAAGATCTGATGTGAGTGACGAGGCACCTTCTGGATGTTCTTCCTTCACCGTTTGCGTTTGTCCCGCAGCTCGCCACGGCGGCGTGGAGCTCTCCGAGAATGTGGCGGCTGAAGGCTGAGTAAGTCTGCACCTCCAAATGTTCTTGTGTGAAGATGATGTTCAACTTGCTTCTGTTGGGAATGTGCTGAGTCATCTTCTTCCTCCAGGATGCTTTGTGCACTGGAACACAGAGAGATGTCTCCATCATGGAGATGTGCTTTGTTCTTCATCCCACTGCTCCTCACGCTATTCCATCTATTCTTCTTTGGCCGTTAAAATACTTTCAACATCAAACGTTGGTGGCTAGAAAATCATTCGGGGCTCACGTTTCATGGCCTTGACATCATGACGAGGATTTCTTCTTTCTTTGAGTGGCCGCTGCTTATGATCAATATCACATTGTGTCACATCTCTGTCAATAAATCCGTTTGTTCTCCACTCGCCTCGCACTGCTTTCTTGGCGACCAGGAAGGCTCTCGCTCATAACAATGGTAGAAATAGCTCATTTTTATTTATCTTGTATTTTTTCATTCAACAATTAAATCCCTAGATCAGTTTCAGGTTTATCTGTCCATATCATAATATTTTTTTATATTTTATGCCCTTTTTGTCAAAACCCTGTTTTGTTATGGCAAAACAACTAAATAATAATGTTTACTAAAGTAATTGCAATCTTAAATAGGTCAATAATTCATAACATCATTGATTTTAATTCATTATTTTTTGAGCAATGACAATTAAAAAATGCCTTAAAAATGTATTTATTTTTTTACTTTCAACACTTAAGTCTCTCGATAAACTTCAGATCCATCCCTCGTTTCTGTGACGACCTGTCACGTCAGGTGTCACATGGTCTGTTTGCGTTTGTGTTTATCTCCTAGTCAGCGCTCTTATTTTGGTCCCACTTCCTGTTTGTCTCCCTGAGCGCTTTTCCCTCCTCACCTGTCGCTGATTGGCAGCCTGGCCACACCTGGTCATGGGGTGAGGGTGATGGGTCAAATGCAGAGGATAATCTCACCACACCTAGTGTGTGTGTGACAATCATTGCTACTTTAACTTGAACTAACTGTTGTGTATAGACTAAAGGGGAGGTGACGGCTCAGACACCAGGGGGAGGTATATACAATAATTTATTATATATAATAAATATATATAATAATAAACAATACAACTAAACTATAGAAATAGAGTGTGTGACTAAAATACAAGAGTGTGTGTGTGGTGTAAGACTATGTGTGTAGATATCTGAAGTGTGTTACCAAGTGTTGATGAGAAAAGGCAGACAAGTCCAAAGATGGCAAGGCAAAAGGGGTCCAAGATCAGCGAGGGGTCCGTGGGGCAGAGAGAGACGTCAGAGTCCAGGGGCGAGTGAGGAGTCGGGAAAGAAGAAGGCAGTCCAAAACACCAGGGAAACAACGGGAGATCTCGAGGAGGGAAGACTCGGGAAGGCACTGCGGAAGAGCAACAGACGTCAGAATCACGGAGGGAAAAACAACACAGTAAGAGCGCATAAGGCTTACGGTACACAAAGAGGTAACTAAGTTCCCGCGACGATCCTTGGGTCCACTGGTCCTTTATTGATCTCGCCCTCATCAGTCGCAGGTGTGCAGGCTTGTCGCTGCGTGGGCGTGCTGCGCTCAACGCGAGCAGGGGCGTGTCCGAACGCGCTGTCAACGGCTCCTCCAAGTGCTCCCGCAGAGGAGGGAGAAGTAGACTGCGCGTGCGCCGTAACACTAACCAGCTGGCTTCTATTTATGCCTGCCTCGCCCTCCAGTCAGGGCTCAAGGATTGTTTTGTTAAAGGTTACTCTGGTTTGCTGTATGCTGCTTATGCTTCTGTGCACTTCCCTGCTGCACCTCCTTGTGCTCCCTGTGGGAATTAAAGACTCTCACCTGCACGTCGTCCTCCTGTCTCCTGCATCTTGGGGTCACAACTAGAGCAGCCATGCGAGTACGTGACAGCTTCTTCATTTTGTATTTGTTTTTGCCCTTTTAGTCAAAACCCTTTTGTTTTTAAGGCAAACACATTTTCCCGGAAAAATATTTTGAAGTCAAATGTTTTAAGTGACGTAATAGGAGCCTTGAATAGTTTAAATAATTGATAATAACATTGAGTTTGATTCATTATTATTTTTGAGCAATGACAGCTTTAAAGAGAAAACAACCTGCATGGCAGCTTTATTACAATCAACAATGCAACTTTTCTTTGTTACATTTCACCTGTTTTCACCTCTTTTATTACACTACTTAGGTTTTTTTATATATTATTTGTAGAATGTGTCGTGGGCTGTTAAAAGATTAGCTGCGGGCTGCAAATTCCGCCAAAGAATGTTTTCATTGGGTTATCTCACAAAATGAAACAGAAAATCTTGATATTGCTTTTACTTCTGCTATCAGGCAATGTGCAACCAAATCCAGGACCCAGCTTCAATAACATCAGTACTGCTGATGAATTTAGAGCCGGGTCAGGCCTCCATTTCAATAATAGGAGTCCCCTGCCAAAATTAGATTTAGTCAAAATCTGGATTCCAGCAAGAAAATGCAGACTTCCTTATCTTATCTTAAGGTGGCTAAGTAAAGCAGTCTCTGACAAGGACGTTGCTATTAATGCATATAATGTCTTCCCATGCCATCGTCCTGGAAAAGGTGGAGGAGCGGCCATATATTTAAAAAACACAATTCTTGTTATCTTATTGTCAATCACTAAAGCAGTGGTTCTTAACCTGGGTTCCATGGAACCCTAGGGGTTCGCTGAGTCGGCCTCAGGGGTTCGGCGGAGGTCAAGACACACCCGACTCATCGTGTAAATACAAACTTCTCCCTATCGGCGTATTACGGATACGGCAACAGCTGACTGATTTGCAGGTGTGTCATTTGTTGTGAGTTTATGCACTGTGTTGCTTTTGTTCTTTGAACAAGGTGATGTTCATGCACGCTTCATTTTATGCACCAGTAAAAAAACATGTTAACACCTTAGTATGGGGAACATATTCACCATTAATTAGTTGCTTATTAACATGCAAATTAGTAACATATTGGCTCTTAACTAGTCATTATTAAGTACTTATTAACAGCATGGCCTTATTATAACCCTAACCCTCTTACCCTGACCCTAACCCTCTAACCCTGACCCTAACCCATACTTGCCAACCCCCCCGGTTTTCCCGGGAGACTCCCGAATTTCAGTGCCCCTCCCGTAAATCTCCCGGGACAACCATTCTCCTGAATTTCTCCCGATTTCCACCCGGACAACAATATTGGGGGCGTGCCTTAAAGGCACTGCCTTTAGCGTCCTCTACATCCTGTCTTCACGTCCGCTGTTCCTCCAAACAAACAGCATGCCGGCCTAGTCACACAATATTTGCGGCTTTTACATACACTTAAGTGAATGCAAGCATACTTTGTCAACAGCCATGGATGTCACACTGACGGTGGCCGTATAAACAACTTTAACACTGTTACAAATATGCGCCACACTGTGAACCCACACCAAGCAAGAATGACAAACTTTTGGGAGAACATCCGCACCGTAACACAACATAAACACAACAGAACAAATACCCAGAACCCCTTGCAGCACTAACTCCTCCGGGACGCTACAATATACACCCCCGCTTAATTGATGATGTAGAGCAGGGTTGGCCAACCAGTCAGAGACTAAGAGCCACTTTTTTTTACTGTGTTACTGCAAAGAGCCACATCCTACACATGAGCACACATGAACATCACCCCATCCCTTCCTCACGCGCACAAACACACACACACACACACACACACACCCACACACACACACACACACACACACACACACACACACACACACACACACACACACACACACACACACACACACACACACACACACACAAACCTCTGCTCAGCCAGATTTATTGTAAATGTCACACACCAACATGACTCCTACAGTACTAAGACCACAGGCCACTTATTTTCAACAATTAACATTGTGTGCACTGTCTCACACACACATACGTGCCAACCTTGAGACCTCCGATTTCGGGAGGTGGGGGGTGGGTGGCGTGGTCGGGGTGGGGCGGGGGGCGTGGTTGAGAGGAGAGGAGTATATTTACAGCTAGAATTCACCAACTCGAGTATTTCATATATATATATATATATATATATATATATATATATATATATATATATATATATATATATATATATATATATATATATATATATATATGTATGAAATACTTGAATTTCAGTGAATTCTAGCTATATATATATTTATTTATTTTATTATGTATATAAATAAAAGAAATACTTGAATTTCAGTGTTCATTTATTTACACATATACACACACATAACACTCATCTACTCATTGTTGTACTTGAAAGTACAATGCAATACAATTCCGGGGCAATGGCACCTATCAAATACACAGTAATGAAAACACAGTTGTTTTACTAACTGTACTGTGTGTTATGAGAGTAGAGTATGTGTGTGTGTGGCCCTTTAATAGGTGAGCATGTGAGGTGAGTGACGTCAGTGAGTGTGTGGGCGAGAGAAGAGAGGGAGCGGTAGCGTGAGTGCGGTTAGGGACTAGTTGGTTTTGTGTTGGATTGGCTGTGTGCAAGCAATCAATAAAGCAGGAGTTGCAACTAATCGCTGGACTCATCATTCACCCTAAAGTCGTCCGCTGTGGCGACCCACTGCCGGGTAAGGTGAAGGGTGTTGCCCCGAGCATACATCGGCCCTGGAGAAGTGTCTCCCCTGCGCTCTTCGACTACGGTCTCGTTCTTCTGCTTGGTCTCCACACAATATATGCAATATTTTTTCCACATAAAACATTTTAAAGTGAATGTTTTTAAGTAATAATTCATTGTAACATAGATTTTTTTTTTTTTTTTTTTTTTTTTTTTGAGCAATGGCAATAAAAATAAAAATAAACAAAGACAAAAGAAAAAAAAACAGCCTGCATGGCAGCTTTTGTGTCAACATTGCAACTTTTTCTAGTTAGATTTCACCTCATTTCCACTTTTTTAAAATGTTTTTTTTAATTTTTCCAATACTATCAATTTTGCAATTTTTGCAGAATGTGTGGGGGGCCGGTAAACGATTAGCTGGGGGCCGCAAATGGCCCCCGGGCCGCACTTTGGACACCTCTGACATAGAGTAAGCTAAAGTGACGCTGAAGATTTGAAGCTTTGAAATGCACTAATGACGCCTGACGTATAAGGCAGAATGGCTTGCCATTACGTTCAACAAAAGAATATAAACTCACTCTGTTAAAATTCCGTGTTCTTCTTATTTTCCTTTTGCTGTGCTTTTTTCCCTGCCATTTTGAGAGTGAACTTGTCACAAATGGTTTACTACTGTGATCTCACGCACATGCACCTTTGACCTCACTCAAACCGGCTTCGGCTTCGGTTTCTTCTTCTTCTTCTTATGTGCAACTCTAACCGGCTTAAGCCGAGCGAAAAAAGTAATCCGAGTATTGTAATCCAAGTATTTCCTTTTTTTTCTCGTGATGATCACGATCACGGCCGATAGAAGAGGCCGCGTGTTGAACGCCACGGTGTTTTACAAGCTGGATTTTGAGAAAACGCCCTCTTTGTGCTGAGTGGAAGTCGATGAAGAGGCCGTGTGTCTCGGTCGCGCTGCATTTTGGGAAATGTAGTGTTTTTCGTCCCGGCAAACGCCAGGGACAGTAGATATACTACAGTACAGTAACACAGCAACGTGGGACTCCGACATCAAAAAGTTTGTCGCGTCAACACCTCGTGGGCACTAATAGATTTAAAAAAAAATGTTATGTATATACAAACCCCGTTTCCATATGAGTTGGGAAATTGTGTTAGATGTAAATATAAACGGAATACAATGATTTGCAAATCCTTTTCAAGCCATATTCAGTTGAATATGCTACAAAGACAACATATTTGATGTTCAAACTCATAAACTTTTTTTTTTTTTTGCAAATAATCATTAACTTTAGAATTGGATGCCAGCAACACGTGACAAAGAAGTTGGGAAAGGTGGCAATAAATACTGATAAAGTTGAGGAATGCTCATCAAACACTTATTTGGAACATCCCACAGGTGAACAGGCAAATTGGGAACAGGTGGGTGCCATGATTGGGTATAAAAGTAGATTCCATGAAATGCTCAGTCATTCACAAACAAGGATGGGGCGAGGGTCACCACTTTGTCAACAAATGCATGAGCAAATTGTTGAACAGTTTAAGAAAAACCTTTCTCAAGCAGCTATTGCAAGGAATTTAGGGATTTCACCATCTACGCTCCGTAATATCATCAAAGGGTTCAGAGAATGTGGAGAAATCACTGCACGTAAGCAGCTAAGCCCGTGACCTTCCATCCCTCAGGCTGTACTTCATCAACAAGCGACATCTGTAAAGGATATCACCACATGGGCTCAGGAACACTTCAGAAACCCACTGTCAGTAACTACAGTTGGTTGCTACATCTGTAAGTGCAAGTTAAAACTCTCCTATGCAAGGCGAAAACCGTGTATCAACGACACCCAGAAACGCCGTCGGCTTGGCTGGGCCTGAGCTCATCTAAGATGGACTGATACAAAGTGGAAAAGTGTTCTGTGGTCTGACGAGTCCACATTTCAAATTGTTTTTGGAAACTGTGGACGTCGTGTCCTCCGGACCAAAGAGGAAAAGAACCATCCGGATTGTTATAGGCGCAAAGTTGAAAAGCCAGCATCTGTGATGGTATGGGGGTGTATTAGTGCCCAAGACATGGGTAACTTACACATCTGTGAAGGCGCCATTAATGCTGAAAGGTACATACAGGTTTTGAGCAACATATGTTGCCATCCAAGCAACGTTATCATGGACGCCCCTGCTTATTTCAGCAATGCCAAGCCACGTGTTTCATCAACGTGGCTTCATAGTAAAAGAGTGCGGGTACTAGACTGGCCTGCCTGTAGTCCAGGCCTGTCTCCCATTGAAAATGTGTGGCGCATTATGAAGCCTAAAATAGCAGAAGGGAGACCCCCGGACTGTTGAACAACTTAAGCTGTACATCAAGCAAGAATGGGAAAGAATTCCACCTGAGAAGCTAAAAAAATGTGTCTCCTCAGTTCCCAAACGTTTACTGAGTGTTGTTAAAAAGAAAGGCCATGTAACACAGTGGTGAACATGCCCTTTCCCAACTACTTTGGCACGTGTTGCAGCCATGAAATTCTAAGTTAATCATTATTAGCAAAAATAAAATAAAGTTTATGAGTTTGAACATCAAATATCTTGTCTTTGTAGTGCATTCAATTGAATATGGGTTGAAAAGGATTTGCAAATCATTGTATTCCGTTTATATTTACACAATTTCCCAACTCATATGGAAACGGGGTTTGTATTTTTAAATTTGTAATTTTTTTTTTTAATTTTAATTTTTTCTAATAGAGTAAAGAGCCGCATGAAACCAGCCAAAGAGCCGCATGAGGCTCGCGAGCCACGGGTTGGCTAGCACTGGTCTAGAGTCCCATTAGGCTACTGTTTACTTACCTGAATCGGTGCAGAAAGGTTTAGCGACAAATATAAAAGCGACCATTAAAAAAGATATTTCAAATGGGATGGAGTGGATTTTTACACTCTTAATAAAAATATTGTTTTTGAAGATTGAAAGCATTTATCATCAACAAGACGTTACTGACCTCACTTCATTTGACACTCACAAGCATTTAGAGAAGAAACCATTAGATGCACTAATGTCTTTACATCTGAGGGCTCCACTAATTAAACATTAAGTTTAAAGGGGAACATTATCATAATTTCAGAAGGGTTAAAACCATTAAAAATCAGTTCCCCTTAGGCTTATTTTATTTTTCAAAGTTTTTTTCAAAATTTTACCCATCACGCAATATCCCTAAAAAAAGCTTCAAAGTGCCTGATTTGAACCATCGTTATATACACCCGTCCATTTTCCTGTGACGTCACATAGTGAAGCCAACACAAACAAACATGGCGGAAAGAACAGCAAGCTATAGCGACATTAGCTCGGATTCAGACTCGGATTTCAGCGGCTTAAGCGATTCAACAGATTACGCATGTATTGAAACGGATGGTTGTAGTGTGGAGGCAGGTAGCCAAAACCAAATTGAAGAAGAAACTGAAGCTATTGAGCCATATCGCTTTGAACCGTATGCAAGCCAAACCCACGAAAACGACACGACAGCCAGCGACACGGGAGAAAGCCAGGACGAATTGGGCGATCGCCTTCTAACCAACGATTGGTATGTGTTTGTTTGGCATTAAAGGAAACTAACAACTATGAACTAGGTTTACAGCATATGAAATACATTTGGCAACAACATGCACTTTGAGAGTGCAGACAGCCCAATTTTCAACAATTAATATATTCTGTAGACATACCCTCATCCGCTCTCTTTTCCTGAAAGCTGATCTATCCAGTTTTGAAGTTGATGTCAGCAGGCCAGGGAAGCTAGGGTCGATATTCTTCTCTTGATCATCTTCGGTGGCATAAGGGACGGTGTGAGCCAAGACATCCAGGGGGTTTAGCTCGCTCGTCTGCGGGAACAAACTGCCGCCATTGCTTGCCGTGCTCGCGAGGTCCTTTGTCCCTGAATAGCTCACACACTCCGGCAGATTCAATGGGGGTCTGGCGGCAGATTTCTTTGACTTTATGGTTGGAAATGCATCTGCTTTGAGTGTCGCAGGATATCCACACATTCTTGCCATCTCTGTCGTAGCATAGCTTTCGTGGGTAAAGTGTGCGGAACAAACGTCCAATTTCTTGCCACTTTGGCATCTTTGGGCCACTGGTGCAACTTGAATCCGTCCCTGTTGGTGTTGTTACACCCTCCGACAACACACCGACGAGGCATGATGTCTCCAAGGTACGGAAAACAGTCGAAAAAACGGAAAATAACAGAGCTGATTTGACTCGGTGTTTGAGAAAATGGCGGATTGCTTCCCGATGTGACGTCACATTGTGACGTCATCGCTCCGAGAGCGAATAATAGAAAGGCGTTTAATTCGCCAAAATTCACCTATTAAGAGTTCGGAAATCGTTTAAAAAAATATATGGTCTTTTTTCTGCAACATCAAGGTATATATTGACGCTTACATAGGTCTGCTGATAATGTTCCCCTTTAAGTTAAGGATAAGTTTGTTTGCAGTTGATTTCCTGCTACACATATTAGTCTCATCTACAATTCATGTCTGCTGTTGTTTTTATGTGTGAAGTTCATATTTTGTCTGTGAAGTTGACCGGGAGGAAGTCGCTACTATCACAAAATAAAATACAAGTCGCAACACCATAAAAATGAGTGTTTTTTCCGTGAAAGTAAAGGAAAGTAATATAATGGATGTATATAGTGTAATATATTTGTAATCTTTTAATGGCTGTTAAGTAGAGGAGACACGGACATCAGCGTGGATCTACAGGAGCTTTATTTTTCAACTCACGTGTAAGCAAATGCGTCACAGAGTGAATCCCGGTCCTTCAAAATCGCTATTTCTATGGAATCAAAGTAAATAATATATACAAATAAAAATATATATATTACATATAGCATTATTATACTATTATTTGAGCACTACTGATAAGTGATGCACCAAAAATCCAGTCGTCTTAAATAGACTTTGCTCACCAAAACCGGATGTTGTGGTTGTGGGACTTTGGAGCGTTTGGACTGTCAAAAACAATCAGATCTTTGTCACTTGAGGGCAAACAAATAATCAGATTTGGTGTGCAGTGTAAACGGGTCATAAGACCTGCTCAGTGGCCTTGTGGTTAGAGTGTCCGCCCTGAGAATTCAAACCCCAACCGAGTCATACCAAAGAATGGGACCCACCGCCTCCCTGCTTGGCACTCAGCATCAAGGGTTGAAATTGGGGGTTAAATCACCAAAATGATTCCCGAGCGCAGCCACTGCTGCTGCTCACTGCTCCCCTCACGTCCCAGGGGGTGAACATGTGGATGTGTCAAACGCAGAGGATAATTTCACCACACCTAGTGTGTGTGTGACTATCGTTGGGACTTTAACTTTAAAATGATACCAAAGATATATTTTAATGACTCACTCATTTTATCACATCAAGGATTGTTCGTTACATTTGTTTACCTTCATAAATCATGTGCTGTGTGTTCTTAATTGAAAATACGAAATAAAGAGAAACATTTGATAGTTTCATCTTTTATATAGGCATAAGGCATTTCAAGAAATACAATAATAATAACTATATATGTATATGCCAATAATTATGTAGGATGAGGGTGCTAATGCACAATGTTATTAATGTACTCTTCTCTTATTATAAACAGGAGGCTGCAACAACAATGCCAACACACAGCAATTCCACTCAATCTAGGCCAAGCTGGCTGTACACTGTGGCATTGAACCCAGCAAAACTGGAAATGCCACAGCACAAGACAACACTAAGATCCTCCCTATGACGAAGGACTCGGAGGACAGCATTCCAGATGCCTTTGAGGTGGTGCCACCTCAGAACTGTCCCTTCCAGGACAACCGTGTCACATACATTGGTGGCTGGGTGGTAAGAAACATTCTCACCAGGCTAACGTGTCACACATGTAGATTTGTCTTAGTTACTACGGTCATACCACTTATTAATGAATAAACAATGGTGGACTTGTTATGTCTTTCATGAATATTCACAGTGTGTATTGTTCATGTTGAACAATAGGGTCCCAGAATAGAGCCCTGAGGAACCCCACAGGTCATAGCCATTTGGTCAGAGACACAGTTACCAATTCCAACAAAGTATGTCCTGTGATCGAGATAGGACTTGAACCAGTTAAGAACAGAACCGGATATTCCCACCCACTTTTGTAACCTCTGTAATAAGATAGTATGGTCAACGGTGTCAAAGGCAGCCCTCAGGTCCAGCAGAGCCAAGACTGAGACTTGTCCTGCATCCGCACAGGCGGATATCATTTGTCACTGTATCACTGTTTCAGTGCTGTGGTGGGACCTAAAGCCTGATTGGAAAGTATCAAACACATTGTTGAACAGGAGAAAGTCACCAAGCTTTTGGTAGTGATGTACGGAAAGATGTACTGAAATTTCAATACGGCCGATACCAGCTCTTTATGCTCTAATATCCATTCTCAAGTCAAAATATTGATAGTTTTGATACTTTAGTTATTTGAGATAATGTATATCATGAACATGAACACAGTGTAAAGTTACTAAATCACTGAGAGCTTGGCAAAATGAAACGCGATTGGTGGGAACTACTTTTTCTCCCGCAGAGATAAGTACGTACGTTGTGCTGCGCTCAGTCATTCAGTCGGTCATTTGTTTATTTAAAGGGGAACATTATAACAATTTTAGAATTGTTAAAACCATTAAAAATCAGTTCCTAGTGGCTTATTATATTTTTCGAAGTTTTTTTCAAAATGTTACCCATTACGCAATATCTCTAAAAAAAGCTTCAAAGTGCCTGATTTTAACCATCGTTATATACACCCGTCCATTTTCCTGTGACGTCACATAGTGGTGCCAACACAAACAAACATGGCGGAAAGAACAGCAAGCTATAGAGACATTAGCTCGGATTCAGACTCGGATTTCAGCGGCTTAAGCGATTCAACAGATTATGCATGTATTGAAACGGATGGTTGTAGTGTGGAGGCAGGTAGCCAAAACCAAATTGAAGAAGAAACTGAAGCTATTGAGCCATATCGCTTTGAACCGTATGCAAGCGAAACCCACGAAAACGACACGACAGCCAGCGACACGGGAGAAAGCGAGGACGAATTCGGCGATCGCCTTCTAACCAACGATTGGTATGTGTTTGTTTGGCATTAAAGGAAACTAACAACTATGAACTAGGTTTACAGCATATGAAATACATTTGGCAACAACATGCACTTTGAGAGTGCAGACAGCCCAGTTTTCATCAATTAATATATTCTGGAGACATACCCTCATGTCAGCAGGCCAGGGAAGCTAGGGTCGATATTTTTCTCTTGATCATCTTCGGGACGGTGTGAGCCAAGACATCCAGGGGGTTTAGCTCGCTCGTCTGCGGGAACAAACTGCCGCCATTGCTTGCCGTGCTACTGAGGTCCTTTGTCCCTGAATTGCTTACACACTCCGGCAGATTCAATGGGGGTCTGGCGGCAGATTTCTTTGACTTTATGGTTGTAAATGCATCTGCTTTGAGTGTCGCAGGATATCCACACATTCTTGCCATCTCTGTCGTAGCATAGCTTTCGTGGGTAAAGTGTGCGGAACAAACGTCCAATTTCTTGCCACTTTGGCATCTTTGGGCCACTGGTGCAACTTGAATCCGTCCCTGTTGGTGTTGTTACACCCTCCGACAACACACCGACGAGGCATGATGTCTCCAAGGTACGGAAAACAGTCGAAAAAACGGAAAATAACAGAGCTGATTTGACTCGGTGTTTGAGAAAATGGCGGATTGCTTCCCGATGCGACGTCACGTTGTGACGTCATCGCTCCGAGAGCAAATATTAGAAAGGCGTTTATTTCGCCAAAATTCACCCATTTAGAGTTCGGAAATCGGTTAAAAAAATATATGGTCTTTTTTCTGCAACATCAAGTTATATATTGACGCTTACATAGGTCTGGTGATAATGTTCCCCTTTAAGAAAATTAGCGGCAAGTAAAATGAGTCAGTCAGTATTATAAAACAGCAAGTGTATGTTTCCTTTTATGTAGACGATTTGAAGACACTTCATACAGAGTTGACTATAGACAAGATAATGCATTTAGTGCAGAATATCACCATTATTTGTTTCGCCCTCTGACTTTATATCGTTTGAAGATGATTCCCCAAGATCAGCAACACTTAAAATGCACTACTTTTTAAACATTACCAGACCCATTAAGTATATTTGCGTATCAGTATCGGACCCGTATTGCCGATACCAGCCTGGATTTTACTCGGTATCAGATCTGAATTAAAATCAGTGGTATTGCACATCACCAGCTTTTGAGAGACACCTTTTTTCAGGACTTTGCCCAAAATTGGCAGGTTTGATATGGGCAGATTGTTGTTCAATACTGTGGCATAAAGACTATTACTTTTACCATTATAAGGTTCCATCGATCCATCCATTTTCTACCGCTTGTACCTTTAAAATAAAAATGTTTACTAGTCTGTACAAAATGATTGTTATTTACGGCGGTCACTCACCCTGTCTGGTCAACATGTACGTGCAGAGAACGCGTGCACACGTACAAAAGCAGTCCAAGAGAGGCAACAAACAATTTGCAATCATGCTATTGTTAGGATAGGATTTACATTCAATGACAGCTAACGCTAACTATCTATCCATCCAGCCATCCATTTCCTACCGCTTGTCCCTTTTGGGGTCGCGCGGGGTCGCTGGAGCCTATCTCAGCTGCATTCGGGCGGAAGGCGGGGTACACCCTGGACAAGTCGCCACCTCATCACAGGGCCAACACAGATAGACAGACAACATTCACACTCACATTCACACACTAGGGACCATTTAATGATGCCAATCAACCTATCCCCAGGTGCATGTCTTTGGAGGTGGGAGGAAGCCGGAGTACCCGGAGGGAACCCACGCAGTCCCGGGGAGAACATCAATCTCAATCAATCAATCAATCTTTATTTATATAGCCCTAAATCACAAGTGTCTCAAAGGGCTGCACAAGCCACAACGACATCCTCGGTACAAAGCCCACATACGGGCAAGGAAAAACTCACCCCAGTGGGACGTCGATGTGAATGACTATGAGAAACCTTGGAGAGGACCGCATATGTGGGTAACCCCCCCCCCTCTAGGGGAGACCGAAAGCAATGGATGTCGAGTGGGTCTGACATAATATTGCGAGAGTCCAGTCCACAGTGGATCCAACACAACAGTAAGAGTCCAGTCCATAGTGGGGCCAGCAGGACACCATCCCGAGCGGAGACGGGTCAGCAGCGCAGAGATGTTCCCAGCTGATGCACAGGCGAGCGGTCCACCCCGGGTCCCGACTCTGGACAGCCAGCACTTCATCCATGGCCACCGGACCTGTGCCCCCCCCCCCCTCAAGGAAAAGGGGAGCAGAGGAGAAAAGAAAAGAAACGGCAGATCAACTGGTCTAACAGGGGGGCTATTTAAAGGCTAGAGTATACAAATGAGTTTTAAGATGGGACTTAAATGTTTCTACTGAGGTAGCATCTCTAATTGTTACCGGGAGGGCATTCCATAGTACTGGAGCCCGAATAGAAAACGCTCTATAGCCCGCAGACTTTTTTTGGGCTCTGGGAATCACTAATAAGCCGGAGTTCTTTGAACGCAGATTTCTTGCCGGGACATATGGTACAATGCAATCGACGAGATAGGACGGAGCTAGACCGTGTAGTATTTTATATGTAAGTAGTAAAACCTTAAAGTCACATCTTAAGTGCACAGGAAGCCAGTGCAGGTGAGCCAGTATAGGCGTAATATGATCAAACTTTCTTGTTCTTGTCAAAAGTCTAGCAGCCGCATTTTGTACCAACTGTAATTTTTTAATGCTAGACATAGGGAGACCCGAAAATAATACGTTACAGTAGTCGAGACGAGACGTAACGAACGCATGAATAATGATCTCTGCGTCGCTAGTGGATAAAATAGAACGAATTTTAGCAATATTACGGAGATGAAAGAAGGCCGTTTTAGTAACACTCTTAATGTGTGACTCAAAGGAGAGAGTTGGGTCGAAGATAATACCCAGATTCTTTACTGATTCTCCTTGTGTAATTGTTTGGTTGTCAAATGTTAAGGTGGTATTATTAAATAAATGTCGGTGTTTAGCAGGACCGATAATCAGCATTTCCGTTTTCTTGGCGTTGAGTTGCAAGAAGTTAGCGGACATCCATTGTTTAATTTCATTAAGACACGCCTCCAGCTGACTACAATCCGGCGTGTTGGTCAGCTTTAGGGGCATGTAGAGTTGGCTGTCATCAGCATAACAATGAAAGCTAACACCGTATTTGCGTATGATGTCACCTAGCGGCAGCATGTAAATACTAAAGAGTGCAACATGCAAACTCCACACAGAAAGATCCCGAGCCCGGGATTGAACTCAGGACTACTCAGGACCTTCGTATTGTGAGGCACATGCACTAACCTATCCAAGTGTTACGTACGTATGTAGTTACATCATTACGGTCTAGAAGCTGAAAGAAGGAGGGATATGCTGTGTGAAATAAATTGGAAAGTTAGCGCCCTCGAGACATCTGTGTAAATGTTGCAAACAGCCCCTTTAAGGCCTTTGGAAATGTTCCAGTCTGAAGTGAGACGTTAACTAGATGAAGGAATTGTGGTGACAAACTGCTCAGCACAGACTTTAGAAATCTAGTGGGTAACTCATCAAGGTGTGTGTATGTTACATATGGTGCCGTCTCCAAGCAGAAGAAAATCTTTGACCTTGGCTCTTGGCACAGTTGTTCTGTCCATTTGACACTTTGTGCTGACTTCACCCATTTTATAGTTTTATTTCTGTTTGTGATAGTCAGTCATATCTGGCAGTTCTGCCTTGCATGGGTTAGAGTCCAAGCCAGGGTTAAATTCCAAGCCAGGGTTGGATCAGGAAGTAAAAACCAAAGCTGAAGCAATTCATGTGATTGACTCGCTGTGGCCAAAGTACTAAAAGTGGGAGGAGGGAAAAAGCATGAGGCTGAATCTTCTGGTGGCCAAGCATCCAAGAAAAGGAAAGTGACATGTGAAATTAGACACGGTAAAGCCAAACATTGACTGGACGCTTGATCCAAGCCGTTTAACCGCAGTGACCATCATGAAAGATAAAGATGGTACATTTCAGCATGATAGGATCTGCCGCTATGAATATTACTGAGATACCTGTTACATCTCAGGGCAACAGGTGTGTACTTGTGGTTAGGGACTATGTCAACCTTTTCCAGCGTGCCATTACAGTAGCAAAATGTATGTTTGAGGACAATATCAGACAACATGGGTTGCCAGAGTGTAGTCACACAAATCAGGAAGGCAATTTGAGTCAGACCTTGTAAAACCTTGCTGGAATAGTTACCTCTACTGCCCCCCAGTGGCCGTTAGAAAGGATGCATATATTTTGTTTTGAAGTCCTTAAAGCTGTCTATCACTTTTTGTCTTGTCCTTTGTGTCCCAGATGAAGTGATTAGTGGCTCGGGGGAGGATAGGCGGGGCATTAGCTCAGCAACATTCTTCTTTTCTTTTCTTTTTTTTCTTTACAAGAACTTTGCTGACAAAGTGCAAGTGTTTGTGGGCGTTACTGTACATGTCGGTATTGATCACACCACCCAGGAAATACAGGGGAAGTTTTCAAGATCATTCAATGATTTTAACTTTCATTTTGTGAACAATATAAACATCTATGAACACAACAATGTAAGACATAGTAACAATGTTGTGTATTTACTGGCGTCACTGTGTGCTCCTTTCCAGAGTCGTGTAGAGAGAGAGTTTGGCCAACCAGGGTTTGGAGTCGGTAGGGATGATGTTTGATAAGAAATGATCCAGTTCGAGCCCATTATCGAATCCTCTTATCGAACCGATTCCTTATCGATTCTCCTATCGAATCCAGATAGGTTGTTGTATATGGAAAAAAACACACAATATTTGGTTTAACAAAAGCTCACTTTTATTTTATAATAAAAAAATAAAAATAAATTGACTGTTGTTACCCCCCCCTAAAAAAATAAAATAAAAAAAATAAATATTGACTGTTGTTACCCAAAGTATATTAAGTGGGATTTTTCAGAAAAACGAATATATACAGTAACACAAAAACAACCCGTCTCTGTGATCACTATAGGTGTATAAATAATAATATAGTGTTAAATAAAATCAGTGCCTTGGGCAAAAAACTGAAAATAATACAGTTCTCCAAAAAGTGCACTTCTGCTGCTATTGGAACATACTAGCTACACACACTATGACACTAAGAATGTCACAGTCATCAATCAACAATTCTGCAGTCCTGGTTGACATAAGAGGTAACCTTATTTTAGCCTAAAGGCTACAAGTGAGCAGATATGGAAATTAAAGGCCTACTGAAAGCCACTACTACCGACCACGCAGTCTGATAGTTTATATATCAATGATGAAATCTTAACATTGCAACACATGCCAATACGGCCGGGTTAGCTTACTAAAGTGCAATTTTAAATTTTGCGCGAAATATCCTACTGAAAACGTCTCAGTATGATGACGTCAGCGCGTGACGTCACGTGTTGTGGAAACATTTTGGGACAGCATGGTGGCCAGCTATTAAGTCGTCTGTTTTCATCGCACAATTCCACAGTATTCTGGACATCTGTGTTGGTGAATCTTTTGCAATTTGTTCAATGAACAATGGAGACAGCAAAGAAGAAAGCTGTAGGTGGGAAGCGGTGTATTGCGGCAGGTGTTGTGCCGGATAACGCACCCCCGCCGTAGAATGCACCCCTTGACTGTTGTGCCTGATAACACAGCCGGTGTTTCATTGTTTACATTCCCGGAAGATGACAGTCAAGCTTTAGCATTGGCCTGTGGAGAACTGGGACAACAGAGACTCTTACCAGGAGGACTTTGAGTTGGATATGCAGACGCGGTACCGTGAGTACGCATGCAGCTGCGGCTTCCAAACATTTGATCGCTTGCCCGTACGTGCGTGCCTCTATGTGCAAGTCACGCACGTAACTTTGGGGACTTTGGGGAAATATATGTGCTGTATGAACTTTGGGGAGGTGAACGGTACTTTGGGCTGTGGGATTGAGTGTGTTGTGCAGGTGTTTGAGTTGTATTGGCGCGTTATATGGACGGGAGGGGGGAGGTGTTTGTTATGCGGGATTAATTTGTGGCATATTAAAATATAAGCCTGGTTGTGTTGTGGCTAATAGAGTATATTGTGTTTATTTACTGTTTTAGTCATTCCCAGCTGAATATCAGGTCCCACCCGCCTCTCACAGCATCTTCCCTATCTGAATGGCTCCCACTGCCCTCTAGTCCTTCACTCTCACTTTCCTCATCCACGAATCTTTCATCCTCGCTCAAATTAATGGGGAAATCGTGGCTTTCTCGGTCCAAATCGCTCTCGCTGCTGGTGGCCATGATTGTAAACAATGTGCAGATGTGAGGAGCTCCACAACCTGTGACGTCACGCTACTCGTCTGCTACTTCCAGTACAGGCAAGGCTTTTTTATCAGCGACCAAAAGTTGCAAACTTTATCGTCGATGTTCTCTACTAAATCCTTTCAGCAAAAATATGGCAATATCACGAAATGATCAAGTATGACACATAGAATGGACCTGCTATCCCCGTTTGAATAAGAAAATCGCATTTCAGTAGGCCTTTAATCTCCAATGTGACTAATGGCCACACGCAGTGTGCCTCTTGTACACTAGGGGGCGATTGTGGTCATTTCTGCTTGTTTCGCTACGTTAGAATGGCGTAGAAGGAGAGAATGCTACATGCTAATGCTCCGGATCCAACAGAAAGATGACATGTCCGGGGAAATGAGGACGAATAAATAGATAAGTACAACTTTCCACTGCTTTTTGATGTTGTTGGTAATGTATTAATATGTTTAAATGTCACCTGTGGTTATTAATATCGCCAGAGACATACCAAAAGATCGCTTTTTTTACTCAATTGTTTTAGGTGTTCTGCTGATTATTAGTCTCAAAACAGCTGGGATGTGCTGACTCATGTCACGTGATTAAAGTGTCTTCTTTTAAGAACATTATGACACTCATTAAACAAGAAGGTGTTTATTTTACCATAAACTTTAAACATACTGACCTATTTTAGCTGTACTTTGTACATTTTTATGGTTAAAAAAGGCAGCTCAGTTGCCAGAATGTTACTGTAAAATGTACATTTGTTTTTTACTGTAAATAATAAAACAACAATTTTACAGTACATTTTTTATGGTTAAAAAGGCAACTCAGTTGCCAGAATTTTACTGTAAAATGTACATTTGTTTTTTACTGTAAATAATAAAACAGCAATTTTACAGTACATTTTGTATGGTTAAACAGGAAGCTCAGTTGCCAGAATTTTACTGTAAAATGTATATTTGTTTTTTTGCTGAAAATAAAAAAAACAGCAATTTTACAGTAAATTTTTTGTGGTTAAAAAAGGCAGCTCAGTTGTCAGCATTTTACTGTAAAATTTACATTATTTTTTTTTACTGTAAATAAAAAAACAGCAATTTTACAGTACATTTTTTATGGTTAACAGAGGCAGCTCAGTTGCCAGAATTTTACTGTAAAATGTAAAGGGACAAGCGGTAGAAATGGATGGATGGATGTACATTTGTTTTTTTTACTGTAAATAAAAAAAACAGCAATTTTACAGTAAAAAAATGTATGGTTAAAAAGGCAGCTCAGTTGCCAGAATTTTACTGTAAAATACACATGAGTTTTTTTTTTACGGTAAATACAAAAACAGCAATTTTACAGTACATTTTTTATGGTTAAAAAGTCAGCTCAGTTGCCAGAATTTTACTGTAAGATGTAAAAAAAAATATTTTTATTTTAAATAAAAAACCCAGCAATTTTACAAACATATTTTTATGGTTAAAAAGGCACCTTAGTTGCCCGAATTCTACTGTAAAATTTCCTTTTTTTTTATTTTTATTTTTTACTGTAAATAAAATAACTGCAATTTTACAGTAAATTGTGGCACCTGAGCTTCCAGTTTTGTTTTGTTTCTGTTGTTTGTTTGTTTTACCGTAAATCAACAACTGTAGATTTTTGGGTGTATTACTGTAAATGCCAAAACGGCACCACATGTTATTACAGTAAAACAAATAATGTTTTTTTTTCATTTAGAGAAAAATGCTGTAAAAACCACAGTAATTGAACAATTTTACCATTGAATCTATTGCTACTTTTACATTGCACAATTTGATGGATAACTTGCTTGAAATAATTATTATTAGTATTTATTTTTATTTAAAAAAATGATTTGAATGTCTGATAATATATTATTGCATAATTAGACAATATTTAAGTTAACATAATTTGCGATTACATGGAGTACATCTATTTTTTTTCCTGCCAAAATTAATTTAATGAACCTCTATGTTGCCTCTTTAGCACCTCCCTGTGGCCAGCAGTAATACAGCAGTCCTTGCTATGTTTGTTAAACCTTTGCAACAATAATACAGTTGAACAAAATAATTGTATGACGTGTGTATATTCAAACACATCTGTTAATACATTAATACTGACACAGTATTAATAATATCCTAGTATAAATATCACAACTACTTCATACTGACCTCAAAGAAGGAGGTCCGCCTCATAGTAATGCTTTATTATTCTTGTGCAGGGGAAAAAAATTATAACACACAAAGAGCTTCTTTCCTTCCTTCCTTCTCTCTCACACTCCTCTTTACTCTCTGTCATTGTGGATAAATAAAAGAACCAAATACAAAACTATAAATAATTATTTTTTAATGTTGGATGAGGCTGACCTCTGCTGTATTAAGGTGGTCCTATAAAACGCTGTATATTTGCTTGTACTTTAATCCAATGTGGAGCCTATGTAATAAATATTAAAATGATGAATTATGTGTCCCAATGACAAGTGAAATAATGTATAAACTGTCCATGCATTAAATAATTCCAATTATAAAAGTATGGATTTTAACAAATATAGTGGTTGTGATGTAAATTAAACTATATGGTAAAAAATAAACTACGTTTTTTTTTAAACTAATTTAATTATTGATTAATGGATTATGGAGGTTACCCTCTAGTGGGTTCTTCAGATCACCACACACTTGCACGAGAGCCCGGTATTCAGGGTTCAACAATGTCTTTTATTGTGAACGCACGCACGACAGTCTCTGCACCGTGACTTTTCAGTCTTTTGGGCGTGTCGTCTTTCTGGCCTTCTCTCTCTCTCGCAATGTCCAGCGTCTGTGTCCGCTCACCAGCACCAACTCCAACGACGCGTCTCGGTCCGGCTGCTGCTAATAAGGGCGACAGGTGATTAGATAACCAGCCCCAGCTGGGCAATCCACTCACCTGTCGCTGGCTTCGAGGTCGGGTTAGGGTTAGGGTTAGGGTTAGAGTTAGGGTTAGGTGTTGGGGGTTAGGGTTAGGGGTTAGGGTTAGGGTTAGGGGAAGGGGCTAGGCACTGTCCATCGACAATCCGCCCAGTGACACCCCACCAGACGCACACCCCCCAGGGACCCCGAACGAACACCGTCGAACGTGGTGTCAGACACATTATCTAATCAAGTTTTTATCATGCGACGCGTTTCGGTCTACATGACCTCATCAGGCATGAAATTTGAAAAATTGGCCTCATTACTTCTCACAAGCAAGATGTCCCCTCATCTGCCGGACGGTTAGGGTTAGGGTTAGGGTTAGGGTTAGGGTTAGGTGTTGGGGGTTAGGGTTAGGGATTAGGGTTAGGGTTAGGGTTAGGGTTAGGGGAAGGGGCTAGGCACTGTCCATCAACGGTCTGCCCAGTGACACCCCACCAGACGCACACCCCCCAGGGACCCCAAATGAAGACCATCGAACGCGGTGTCAGACACATCAACCACTAATACATTTTTCAACATGCGACGCGTTTCGGCCTTCTTTGACCTCTTCAGGCATGTATTGTCTAAGCTTCAACATTTTTTACTCTCAACAGCATGATGTCCCCTCATCAGCTGGAGGCCAAATGGAGCAATTGGCAGGAGGAGGTTTTATTTGAGTGCTGCAGGGGGCGGGGCAATTGCTCACACCTGCAGTCTTCAGTCACTCCACTGATCACCAAGGGAAATATCTGGTGTTTCACAAATCATTCCAAAAAATATCAAAATAAATATTCATGGGTAATCACTGCACACAAAACAAATAATCACTGCAAACCAGTGCAGGTAAAAAGGTCATGGCAAACAAACACAGGTAAGTATATCACTGCAAACAAATCCAGGTAAGTATTTCATAAATAACATCCAGATAAATCCCCGGTGTCTGTGACCTCTGACCCCTATTTTAGGATGTGTCTGATTTTCTCAGAGTCCACACCGCATCAAACGATGCCAAATAGAGCCCCCGGGGGGCCGTACGAAGGGCAAGGCGCCACCCAACGGACAGATCGGAGGCACGGGCTAGTTAGGTGTTGGGGGTTAGGGATTAGGGATTAGGGTTAGGGTTAGGGTTAGGGTTAGGGGAAGGGGCTAGGCACTGTCCATCAACGGTCTGCCCAGTGACACCCCACCAGACGCACACCCCCCAGGGACCCCAAATGAACACCATCGAACGCGGTGTCAGACACATCAACCACTAATACATTTTTCAACATGCGACGCGTTTCGGCCTTCTTTGACCTCTTCAGGCATGTATTGTCTAAACTTCAACATTTTTTACTCTCAACAGCATGATGTCCCCTCATCAGCTGGAGGCCAAATGGAGCAATTGGCAGGAGGAGGTTTTATTTGAGTGCTGCAGGGGGCGGGGCAATTGCTCACACCTGCAGTCATCAGTCACTCCACTGATCACCAAGGGAAATATCTGGTGTTTCACAAATCATTCCAAAAAATATCAAAATAAATATTCATGGGTAATCACTAAGGCTGAAACGACGCGTCGACGTCATCGGTTACGTAAATATGTCGACGTCATTTTTGTGCGTCGGCGCGTCGCATATTTACGTCACACCACTGTCATGGCGGAGCGCAGAGCAAACGATGCGAGCGAAGGGAAAAAAACATGCCAAAAGTCGTCAAAAGTGTGGGAGTATTTTAATAAACGGCCTAATAATGTTGTTTTATGCACACTGTGTCGAGCGGAAATGGCGTATCACAGCAGCACAACGGCTATGAACGAGCATCTAAAAAGAAAACATCCGACAGCGTTCTTCCCATCACCATCAACGAGTCAATCATCCGCGTGAGTATACGTTGTCATCATTACAAAAAAACATGAATGTGTCATTTGTATCTGCGTTGTAAATTCATAAACTAAAGCACCGTTTTGCTCTGAGAGGCGCGTTTGGCGTGCCTGTTCAGTGTTTACAAAGACGCGCTCCTCTTTAACGCTAACGTTAATAAGTTGTACAAATACCTTTTACAACATTAACAGTTACATATACTATCTTTAACGCTAACGTTAATAAGTTGTGCAAATACCTTTTACAACATTAACAGTTACATATACTATGTACAAACGAACAATTAACTTCACTTTAATCATACTATCATTGTTGTGTTATTAAACCAATTTAACAAGATAATGTGTGTAGTTTAATTAACCTTTTGTATTAAAGTAAGCTGTATTTGGGTATATTTAAAATGAAAATTAATTGTTGTCTCTTATGTTGCAGCAAACGACAAAGCAGTGTCCAGGATTTTTTTCCAAAGAGGCATGGGACTGAATGCACACCCCAAGTGGCCGCTGACCTGACTGATGGTGTCCTGGAAATGATGGTCATAGACATGAGGCCATTAAATATGGTAGAAGGGGAAGGGTTTAAAAAAATGATCAAACGGTTTCACTCTGGCTACACACTACCATCAAGAACCCACTTCACTAAGCTTATGGAGCAAAAATACACAAAGAAAATGAATGAAGTCAAAGCAATCCTGAAAAATGTGAAAGGAAAACTGACACTCACAACTGATGCATGGACAAGTATGGCCACTGAAGCTTACCTTGGTGTCACCATTCACTTTGTTAATGATGAGTGGGAGCTTACCTCAATTAACTTGACAACAATGCCCCTCAATGAAAAGCACACTGCAGAAAACATTGCCTCTTGGATTGAGGATGTTGTCAATAAGTTTGAAATAAACATAAAACTAGTAATAAATAAATGATAAATGGGTTGTACTTGTATAGCGCTTTTCTACCTTCAAGGTACTCAAAGCGCTTTGACACTACTTCCACATTTACCCATTCACACACACATTCACACACTGATAGAGGGAGCTGCCATGCAAGGCGCTAACCAGCACCCATCAGGAGCAAGGGTGAAGTGTCTTGCTCAGGACACAACGGACATGACGAGGTTGGTACTAGGTGGGGATTGAACCAGGGACCCTCGGGTCGCGCACGGCCACTCTACCACTGCGCCACGCCGTCACAAGTCATTGTACATGACAATGCTGCAAATGTTGCAGCTTTAAGAGTTCTTGAGGAAAGACATGGTGTTTCATCCCTCAGATGTGTTGGGCATACTCTACAGCTTGTAGTTAACCATGCTCTAAAGGACAACCACATCAGCAGAGCTTTAGGAGCAGCAAGAAGTTTGGTCGAGCACTTCAGAAAAAGTGAGCTATCCAGTACAAAACTAAAGGTTAAGCAAAAACTATTGGGTTCTCCAGACCACAGCCTCATACAAGATGTGTCTGTGAGATGGAACAGTTCCTTTTACATGATTAGTCGCCTGCTTGAGCAGAGGTGGCCAATAACAGCAACTCTGTCAGATCCGGAGGTCACTCAAAGAGGGAAGCATTTTCTGGATCTTAAGGCTGACCAGTGGAGCTTGCTTGAAGAACTTGAACACGTTCTGAAACCTTTTGAATGTGCAACTGTGTACCTGAGTGGAGAATCTTATGTAACAGTTTCCGCTGTCCCTCTGCTGGTCAAAGGGCTTCGGAAGGCTACACAAACTGCTTTTGAAAATGCATCAATCAAGTGTTTCCAGATCACTGCTGCACGTGAGATAACATCCAGGTGGGAAGCCGAGACCACATTCAAAGATGATGGACCAAATGTGTGCATATTAGCAGCTGCACTTGACCCACGATTCAGGAAGCTGAAATTCCTGACTGCAGATGAGTGTTTAAAAGTTCAATACAAGCTGCATGCAATAGTTCTGGAGGAGAAAAGAAGGGAAAAGAAGACACACGCTCAACAGGGCACAGCAATGCAAGTGGAAAGACCAGATGCTGACAGGCGGCCTGTATCTTTACTAGACACACTTCTTGGCTCAGATTCAGATGAACTCAGCAACAATGAGGAAGACAACAATGTCAGTAATGATGCTGAAATGGTCAGAAACGAGTTAGTGTCTTATTTTGGAGAATCCCCCATTTCCAAGGATGAAAACCCATTAAAATGGTGGAAAGAACATCAGGCAAGGTTTCCAAATCTGGCAATGCTGGCTCGGTCTTACCTCTCAGTTCCAGCCACATCGACCCCTTCTGAGCGCCTATTTTCAGCTGCTGGGAATATTGTAAACAAGAAAAGAACCAGCCTCACCCCAGAGCATGTAGACATGCTAACCTTTCTTCATTACAACTGTTAGTCACTCACTGGAATGAGTAGAATTGGTTATAGTGTACTGTGTTGTACTGGATGTTTATTTTGCACATTTTAAAAGCAATACTTAATGTTTACAGTGCTTCAGAATATTTAGATTGGCACAAATGTTTACAGTGTTACAGAATGTTTTGCCTTGTTTTCAATGTTGACTGAGTGGCCATACTTTTTTTTTTTGGAAATAAAAGCCATGCCTTTTGAAAAAAGTGGCCTAAATTTATTTTTTTCATCTTAATTTTAAATAAAAAAAATAATCGGTAAAAGGAAAAATAATCTATAGATTAATCGAAAAAATAATCTATAGATTAACCGATTAATCGAAAAAATAATCTATAGATTAATCGATAGAAAAAGAATCGTTAGCTGCAGCCCTAGTAATCACTGCACACAAAACAAATAATCACTGCAAACCAGTGCAGGTAAAAAGGTCACGGCAAACAAACACAGGTAAGTATATCACTGCAAACAAATCCAGGTAAGTATTTCATAAATAACATCCAGATAAATCCCCGGTGTCTGTGACCTCTGACCCCTATTTTAGGATGTGTCTGATTTTCTCAGAGCCCACACCGCATCAAACGATGCCAAATAGAGCCCCCGGGGGGCCGTACGAAGGGCAAGGCGCCACCCAACGGACAGATCGGAGGCACGGGCTAGTTAGGTGTTGGGGGTTAAGGTTAGGGTTAGGGTTGGGGGTAGGGTTAGGGTTAGGCACTGTCCATCAACGGTCTGCCCAGTGACACCCCACCAGACGCACACCCCCCAGGGACCCCAAATGAACACCATCGAACGCGGTGTCAGACACATCAACCACTGATACAATTTTCAACATGCGACGCGTTTCGGCCTTCTTTGGCCTCTTCAGGCATGTATTGTCTGAGCTTCAACATTTTTTTACTCTCAACAGCATGATGTCCCCTCATCAGCTGGAGGCCAAATGGAGCAATTGGCAGGAGGAGGTTTTATTTGAGTGCTGCAGGGGGCGGGGCAATTGCTCACACCTGCAGTCATCAGTTCACTCCACTGATCACCAAGGGAAACATCTGGTGTTACACAAATCATTCCAAAAAATATCAAAATAAATATTCATGGGTAATCACTGCACACAAAACAAATAATCACAGCAAACCAGCCGCAGGTAAAAGGTCACGGCAAACAAATACAGGTAAGTATATCACTGCAAGCAAATCCAGGTAAGTATTTCATAAATAACATCCAGATAAATCCCCGGTGTCTGTGACCTCTGACCCCTATTTTAGGATGTGTCTGAAAAAATCAGAGCCCACACCGCATCAGACGATGCCAAATAGAGCCCCCGGGGGGCCGTACGAAGGGCAAGGCGCCACCCAACGGACAGATCGGAGGCACGGGCTAGTTAGGTGTTGGGGGTTAAGGTTAGGGTTAGGGTTGGGGGTAGGGTTAGGGTTAGGCACTGTCCATCAACGGTCTGCCCAGTGACACCCCACCAGACGCACACCCCCCAGGGACCCCAAATGAACACCATCGAACGCGGTGTCAGACACATCAACCACTGATACAATTTTCAACATGCGACGCGTTTCGGCCTTCTTTGGCCTCTTCAGGCATGTATTGTCTGAGCTTCAACATTTTTTTACTCTCAACAGCATGATGTCCCCTCATCAGCTGGAGGCCAAATGGAGCAATTGGCAGGAGGAGGTTTTATTTGAGTGCTGCAGGGGGCGGGGCAATTGCTCACACCTGCAGTCATCAGTTCACTCCACTGATCACCAAGGGAAACATCTGGTGTTACACAAATCATTCCAAAAAATATCAAAATAAATATTCATGGGTAATCACTGCACACAAAACAAATAATCACAGCAAACCAGCCGCAGGTAAAAGGTCACGGCAAACAAATACAGGTAAGTATATCACTGCAAGCAAATCCAGGTAAGTATTTCATAAATAACATCCAGATAAATCCCCGGTGTCTGTGACCTCTGACCCCTATTTTAGGATGTGTCTGAAAAAATCAGAGCCCACACCGCATCAGACGATGCCAAATAGAGCCCCCGGGGGGCCGTACGAAGGGCAAGGCGCCACCCAACGGACAGATCGGAGGCACGGGCTAGTTAGGTGTTGGGGGTTAAGGTTAGGGTTAGGGTTGGGGGTAGGGTTAGGGTTAGGCACTGTCCATCAACGGTCTGCCCAGTGACACCCCACCAGACGCACACCCCCCAGGGACCCCAAATGAACACCATCGAACGCGGTGTCAGACACATCAACCACTGATACAATTTTCAACATGCGACGCGTTTCGGCCTTCTTTGGCCTCTTCAGGCATGTATTGTCTGAGCTTCAACATTTTTTTACTCTCAACAGCATGATGTCCCCTCATCAGCTGGAGGCCAAATGGAGCAATTGGCAGGAGGAGGTTTTATTTGAGTGCTGCAGGGGGCGGGGCAATTGCTCACACCTGCAGTCATCAGTTCACTCCACTGATCACCAAGGGAAACATCTGGTGTTACACAAATCATTCCAAAAAATATCAAAATAAATATTCATGGGTAATCACTGCACACAAAACAAATAATCACAGCAAACCAGCCGCAGGTAAAAGGTCACGGCAAACAAATACAGGTAAGTATATCACTGCAAACAAATCCAGGTAAGTATTTCATAAATAACATCCAGATAAATCCCCGGTGTCTGTGACCTCTGACCCCTATTTTAGGATGTGTCTGAAAAAATCAGAGCCCACACCGCATCAGACGATGCCAAATAGAGCCCCCGGGGGGCCGTACGAAGGGCAAGGCGCCACCCAACGGACAGATCGGAGGCACGGGCTAGTTAGGTGTTGGGGGTTAAGGTTAGGGTTAGGGTTGGGGGTAGGGTTAGGGTTAGGCACTGTCCATCAACGGTCTGCCCAGTGACACCCCACCAGACGCACACCCCCCAGGGACCCCAAATGAACACCATCGAACGCGGTGTCAGACACATCAACCACTGATACAATTTTCAACATGCGACGCGTTTCGGCCTTCTTTGGCCTCTTCAGGCATGTATTGTCTGAGCTTCAACATTTTTTTACTCTCAACAGCATGATGTCCCCTCATCAGCTGGAGGCCAAATGGAGCAATTGGCAGGAGGAGGTTTTATTTGAGTGCTGCAGGGGGCGGGGCAATTGCTCACACCTGCAGTCATCAGTTCACTCCACTGATCACCAAGGGAAACATCTGGTGTTACACAAATCATTCCAAAAAATATCAAAATAAATATTCATGGGTAATCACTGCACACAAAACAAATAATCACAGCAAACCAGCCGCAGGTAAAAGGTCACGGCAAACAAATACAGGTAAGTATATCACTGCAAACAAATCCAGGTAAGTATTTCATAAATAACATCCAGATAAATCCCCGGTGTCTGTGACCTCTGACCCCTATTTTAGGATGTGTCTGAAAAAATCAGAGCCCACACCGCATCAGACGATGCCAAATAGAGCCCCCGGGGGGCCGTACGAAGGGCAAGGCGCCACCCAACGGACAGATCGGAGGCACGGGCTAGTTAGGTGTTGGGGGTTAAGGTTAGGGTTAGGGTTGGGGGTAGGGTTAGGGTTAGGCACTGTCCATCAACGGTCTGCCCAGTGACACCCCACCAGACGCACACCCCCCAGGGACCCCAAATGAACACCATCGAACGCGGTGTCAGACACATCAACCACTGATACAATTTTCAACATGCGACGCGTTTCGGCCTTCTTTGGCCTCTTCAGGCATGTATTGTCTGAGCTTCAACATTTTTTTACTCTCAACAGCATGATGTCCCCTCATCAGCTGGAGGCCAAATGGAGCAATTGGCAGGAGGAGGTTTTATTTGAGTGCTGCAGGGGGCGGGGCAATTGCTCACACCTGCAGTCATCAGTTCACTCCACTGATCACCAAGGGAAACATCTGGTGTTACACAAATCATTCCAAAAAATATCAAAATAAATATTCATGGGTAATCACTGCACACAAAACAAATAATCACAGCAAACCAGCCGCAGGTAAAAGGTCACGGCAAACAAATACAGGTAAGTATATCACTGCAAGCAAATCCAGGTAAGTATTTCATAAATAACATCCAGATAAATCCCCGGTGTCTGTGACCTCTGACCCCTATTTTAGGATGTGTCTGAAAAAATCAGAGCCCACACCGCATCAGACGATGCCAAATAGAGCCCCCGGGGGGCCGTACGAAGGGCAAGGCGCCACCCAACGGACAGATCGGAGGCACGGGCTAGTTAGGTGTTGGGGGTTAAGGTTAGGGTTAGGGTTGGGGGTAGGGTTAGGGTTAGGCACTGTCCATCAACGGTCTGCCCAGTGACACCCCACCAGACGCACACCCCCCAGGGACCCCAAATGAACACCATCGAACGCGGTGTCAGACACATCAACCACTGATACAATTTTCAACATGCGACGCGTTTCGGCCTTCTTTGGCCTCTTCAGGCATGTATTGTCTGAGCTTCAACATTTTTTTACTCTCAACAGCATGATGTCCCCTCATCAGCTGGAGGCCAAATGGAGCAATTGGCAGGAGGAGGTTTTATTTGAGTGCTGCAGGGGGCGGGGCAATTGCTCACACCTGCAGTCATCAGTTCACTCCACTGATCACCAAGGGAAACATCTGGTGTTACACAAATCATTCCAAAAAATATCAAAATAAATATTCATGGGTAATCACTGCACACAAAACAAATAATCACAGCAAACCAGCCGCAGGTAAAAGGTCACGGCAAACAAATACAGGTAAGTATATCACTGCAAGCAAATCCAGGTAAGTATTTCATAAATAACATCCAGATAAATCCCCGGTGTCTGTGACCTCTGACCCCTATTTTAGGATGTGTCTGAAAAAATCAGAGCCCACACCGCATCAGACGATGCCAAATAGAGCCCCCGGGGGGCCGTACGAAGGGCAAGGCGCCACCCAACGGACAGATCGGAGGCACGGGCTAGTTAGGTGTTGGGGGTTAAGGTTAGGGTTAGGGTTGGGGGTAGGGTTAGGGTTAGGCACTGTCCATCAACGGTCTGCCCAGTGACACCCCACCAGACGCACACCCCCCAGGGACCCCAAATGAACACCATCGAACGCGGTGTCAGACACATCAACCACTGATACAATTTTCAACATGCGACGCGTTTCGGCCTTCTTTGGCCTCTTCAGGCATGTATTGTCTGAGCTTCAACATTTTTTTACTCTCAACAGCATGATGTCCCCTCATCAGCTGGAGGCCAAATGGAGCAATTGGCAGGAGGAGGTTTTATTTGAGTGCTGCAGGGGGCGGGGCAATTGCTCACACCTGCAGTCATCAGTTCACTCCACTGATCACCAAGGGAAACATCTGGTGTTACACAAATCATTCCAAAAAATATCAAAATAAATATTCATGGGTAATCACTGCACACAAAACAAATAATCACAGCAAACCAGCCGCAGGTAAAAGGTCACGGCAAACAAATACAGGTAAGTATATCACTGCAAGCAAATCCAGGTAAGTATTTCATAAATAACATCCAGATAAATCCCCGGTGTCTGTGACCTCTGACCCCTATTTTAGGATGTGTCTGAAAAAATCAGAGCCCACACCGCATCAGACGATGCCAAATAGAGCCCCCGGGGGGCCGTACGAAGGGCAAGGCGCCACCCAACGGACAGATCGGAGGCACGGGCTAGTTAGGTGTTGGGGGTTAAGGTTAGGGTTAGGGTTGGGGGTAGGGTTAGGGTTAGGCACTGTCCATCAACGGTCTGCCCAGTGACACCCCACCAGACGCACACCCCCCAGGGACCCCAAATGAACACTATCGAACGCGGTGTCAGACACATCAACCACTGATACAATTTTCAACATGCGACGCGTTTCGGCCTTCTTTGGCCTCTTCAGGCATGTATTGTCTGAGCTTCAACATTTTTTTACTCTCAACAGCATGATGTCCCCTCATCAGCTGGAGGCCAAATGGAGCAATTGGCAGGAGGAGGTTTTATTTGAGTGCTGCAGGGGGCGGGGCAATTGCTCACACCTGCAGTCATCAGTTCACTCCACTGATCACCAAGGGAAACATCTGGTGTTACACAAATCATTCCAAAAAATATCAAAATAAATATTCATGGGTAATCACTGCACACAAAACAAATAATCACAGCAAACCAGCCGCAGGTAAAAGGTCACGGCAAACAAATACAGGTAAGTATATCACTGCAAACAAATCCAGGTAAGTATTTCATAAATAACATCCAGATAAATCCCCGGTGTCTGTGACCTCTGACCCCTATTTTAGGATGTGTCTGAAAAAATCAGAGCCCACACCGCATCAGACGATGCCAAATAGAGCCCCCGGGGGGCCGTACGAAGGGCAAGGCGCCACCCAACGGACAGATCGGAGGCACGGGCTAGTTAGGTGTTGGGGGTTAAGGTTAGGGTTAGGGTTGGGGGTAGGGTTAGGGTTAGGCACTGTCCATCAACGGTCTGCCCAGTGACACCCCACCAGACGCACACCCCCCAGGGACCCCAAATGAACACCATCGAACGCGGTGTCAGACACATCAACCACTGATACAATTTTCAACATGCGACGCGTTTCGGCCTTCTTTGGCCTCTTCAGGCATGTATTGTCTGAGCTTCAACATTTTTTTACTCTCAACAGCATGATGTCCCCTCATCAGCTGGAGGCCAAATGGAGCAATTGGCAGGAGGAGGTTTTATTTGAGTGCTGCAGGGGGCGGGGCAATTGCTCACACCTGCAGTCATCAGTTCACTCCACTGATCACCAAGGGAAACATCTGGTGTTACACAAATCATTCCAAAAAATATCAAAATAAATATTCATGGGTAATCACTGCACACAAAACAAATAATCACAGCAAACCAGCCGCAGGTAAAAGGTCACGGCAAACAAATACAGGTAAGTATATCACTGCAAGCAAATCCAGGTAAGTATTTCATAAATAACATCCAGATAAATCCCCGGTGTCTGTGACCTCTGACCCCTATTTTAGGATGTGTCTGAAAAAATCAGAGCCCACACCGCATCAGACGATGCCAAATAGAGCCCCCGGGGGGCCGTACGAAGGGCAAGGCGCCACCCAACGGACAGATCGGAGGCACGGGCTAGTTAGGTGTTGGGGGTTAAGGTTAGGGTTAGGGTTGGGGGTAGGGTTAGGGTTAGGCACTGTCCATCAACGGTCTGCCCAGTGACACCCCACCAGACGCACACCCCCCAGGGACCCCAAATGAACACCATCGAACGCGGTGTCAGACACATCAACCACTGATACAATTTTCAACATGCGACGCGTTTCGGCCTTCTTTGGCCTCTTCAGGCATGTATTGTCTGAGCTTCAACATTTTTTTACTCTCAACAGCATGATGTCCCCTCATCAGCTGGAGGCCAAATGGAGCAATTGGCAGGAGGAGGTTTTATTTGAGTGCTGCAGGGGGCGGGGCAATTGCTCACACCTGCAGTCATCAGTTCACTCCACTGATCACCAAGGGAAACATCTGGTGTTACACAAATCATTCCAAAAAATATCAAAATAAATATTCATGGGTAATCACTGCACACAAAACAAATAATCACAGCAAACCAGCCGCAGGTAAAAGGTCACGGCAAACAAATACAGGTAAGTATATCACTGCAAGCAAATCCAGGTAAGTATTTCATAAATAACATCCAGATAAATCCCCGGTGTCTGTGACCTCTGACCCCTATTTTAGGATGTGTCTGAAAAAATCAGAGCCCACACCGCATCAGACGATGCCAAATAGAGCCCCCGGGGGGCCGTACGAAGGGCAAGGCGCCACCCAACGGACAGATCGGAGGCACGGGCTAGTTAGGTGTTGGGGGTTAAGGTTAGGGTTAGGGTTGGGGGTAGGGTTAGGGTTAGGCACTGTCCATCAACGGTCTGCCCAGTGACACCCCACCAGACGCACACCCCCCAGGGACCCCAAATGAACACCATCGAACGCGGTGTCAGACACATCAACCACTGATACAATTTTCAACATGCGACGCGTTTCGGCCTTCTTTGGCCTCTTCAGGCATGTATTGTCTGAGCTTCAACATTTTTTTACTCTCAACAGCATGATGTCCCCTCATCAGCTGGAGGCCAAATGGAGCAATTGGCAGGAGGAGGTTTTATTTGAGTGCTGCAGGGGGCGGGGCAATTGCTCACACCTGCAGTCATCAGTTCACTCCACTGATCACCAAGGGAAACATCTGGTGTTACACAAATCATTCCAAAAAATATCAAAATAAATATTCATGGGGTTAGGGTTAGGGTTAGGGTTAGGGTTAGGGTTAGGGTTAGGGGTTAGGGTTAGGGTTAGGGTTAGGGTTAGGGTTAGGTTTGGGGGTAGGTTTTAGGTAAGGAGAAGGGAATGGTTAGGGTTAGGGAAGAGGGGGGGTGGGGGGTATGGGAAAAATAAAGAAGGGAAAAACGGGAATGTGCACTGTCCGTCACAATCCAACGGGCTCACACTCACACCTCATTTAGGCCCCCTGGATGTCTGGTGCCCAATTTGGAGATCCAAAGGAGCTCCGCCCGGTGGCGTTGGGCGAGGCTCCATTTGGGATCCGTCTCTACGACAGTCGCCCGGACGGAAGACCACCCGTGTCGGAGAAAATGCTGAACCAGGTGAGTGTTGGTATTTTTATGCCTAACGATGTTGTACTTGTGTTGGGCGAATCTCCTAGCTAAGGTATTGCCCGTCTCGCCCACGTACATATCGCCACATCGTTGGCACCGAATCACGTACACACAGTTCCGGGTGTGTCGGCCGCCACGGCACAACGGCTGGAAAACCTTGCGGTTGTGGGGGTTCACCAACCATTGTGAGTGGCGGACAAGGGTGTCCCTCCTAGTGGAGGGCGGGTCTCTCAGTGAGCTGACCCTGGCCCTGACCAACAGATCATTCAAGTTGGGGTTCTTACGGTAGGCCGGCACCACGTAGCGCCCCGGCAGCCTCCCGCTACTCTCCGCAAAGGTCCGGAAGTGGTCTTTGACCTTCTTGGCGACCCGCACGGCCGAGGGAGAGTAGGTGGTGATGAGAGGGATCATGTCGGTCCCAGGGGGAGGCCCCTTCGGGTCCAAGAAGACCCTCAACTGCCGTCGGAGGAAGGACCTGGAATAGCCCCTCCCCTTCAGGGCAGAAAAGAGGGTCCTCGAGGCCGTCAGGAAGTCCTCCCTTCTGGTGCAGACACGATGGAACCTCAACAATTGGGATTTCACCAACCCCGCGAAGGTATGCTTGGGGTGGAAGCTGCTTTTGAAGAGGAGCGCGTGGGTGTCGGTCTCCTTGAAGAACACCCTGATGTCCAAGTGTTGCGTGTCGGCAAAGTCGGGACCCTTGAATGTCGTGGTGTCCAAAAAGTCGACCGATGTGTTGCTCGTGGTCGACTTGATGGTGATATTTTTATTGTGAGTGTTCAGCGTGTTTAAGAACACGCTGAACTCCTCACTGGAATGGGTCCAGACACCCCAGATGTCATCCAGGTACCGGAAGTAGTGGAGAGGACGTTTTGGGCAGGCGGCCAAGGCAGAGGTCTCCCACTCTGCCATAAAAATGTTGGCATACGCCGGTGCAAATTTCTTGCCCATAGCAGTGCCCTTAATTTGGAGGTAGAAACGACCGTCAAACTCAAAGTCGTTTCTCCTCAAATTAATGTCGAGGAGCTGCAGGAGCTCCTTTTCGGGCCTGCTAACGTCGCGGTACCTGTAGAAGACATTTTTGACAGCCTGTATCCCCTCATTTATATCAATGTTTGTATACAGGCTGTCAATGTCGATGGTGAACAAAATGGCATCTGGGGGAATGCAGACCTTCTTGATTTTATCAATAAAATCATAGGTATCCCTGAGGTAGCTGTCGTGCAGAACGGAAAGCGGCGTCAGATAATGATCGATGAACGCCGCCGTTCTGTACGTCTCGCTGCCGCAGTCAGACACAATGGGTCGCCCCGGAGGGATCTCGTGGGGCTTGCTCCACTTGTCTGGCTCCTTGTGAATTTTAGGGAGCATGTAGAACCTGCGGGGGCGAGGATCCGGCTCCCCCATGAGATACCTATGTTGTTTAAAATTGATAAATTTTTTAAGTAGAAGATTATCCAGAATCTTTTCTACCATGGGAATAGTTTGCGGATAAATAGGTTCCGGCAGTGGTTTATAATACGTCATGTCACTCAACTGCCGAGAACCCTCCCATATGTATTGCGATCTGTCAAAAATGACAACAGCACTCCCCTTGTCGGCTGGTTTGATCACAATATGTTTGTTTGTTTTTAGACTATGAAGGGCCTCGACTTCTCCGCGTGTCAAATTGGGAGCGACCGCAGGTGCGCAACCCGAACCGGACATGGAGAGCCCGTCGGACCGGACCATAGCCTGGAATTCCGGAGGCATAAGTCCAGGTGAGGGCTCCCAGCCGGAACGGGCTGTGAACGGTGTAGGTCCGAGAGAATCTTGTTTCTCATAGTATACCTCAAGTTTGACACGTCTGTGGTAGCGCTGGAGGTCAAATTGAAGTTGATGATGCCAGTCGCTACTGAGATTAGTGGAAGGAATGAAGTTGAGGCCCTTATTGAGGAGGGAGATTTGTAAGGGGGTTGGCGTGAAATTATGGGCCAAATTTATCACGTTCTTATTACCCCCCCGAGCGATCGGGATTATGGGGATGCCAAGTTTAAAAAGTCAAGCCAGTGCTTGAGCATCAACTTGGCCGTGTCCCGAGTCCAGTGGACCAGGTCGGGTTGGGTCTCAAAGTCCCGGCTGTCGAGAGCCGGGATGTGAGCATAATTGTTCCTGATTAAACTATTCAGCCGCCCGAGGTTGTCTTTCTGCTCAACGGGCAAAGCGGCCGAATAGTTAATCAGGGGGATTAGCACTCGGGCCCGTGGGAAGGTAGCCACGGCCATCCTGAGTGCCCCTTGGAGCTGCTTAATAGCGGTCTCCTTAACTTTCTGCTCACGATGGTTGATCCCAAAGGCTAGAACCAACACTTCAACCGGTGCAGCAATTACGGTCTTGCGTAGGATGGCCTCCGCGTGTCTAAAACTGGCGCCCGGGTAACTGTCGATCTGAAGGTCGTCGACGTAAAAAGGTGGTAGGTGGGACAGATTGGAGTCGCCGATCACCAAGAATTTCTTGTTGGCCGACAACTTCCAATCCATCATCCTCCTACTCGAGACCATGTGTCTAGTGGGTCTACGGGGGGAGGCACTAGTCGTATCCTCTACCAACTCGACACATTCTGGAATAGACAGGTGTTGTGGAGTATCTGGGACGGAAGGCCTCTTGTGTGGCTTCCTTTTTAGTGCCCCAGGGAACAAATGTGCCCAATCGGGGGACTCCTGAGGAAGCATCTCCTGAGGGGGCGTCTCCTGAGGAGGCGTCCGCTGCAAGGGTGAGTCCTCATAGTCCACCATAGGAGCCCCGGAAAGTGTGGGCCCCCGTGGTGAAAATTCACCCTGTGGTGCCGTCTCATCTGCCGTCCCAGGCTGGAGAGGGGACCAGTCGGGGGTCGCGGAAGAGTAACGAGGGGACATCACCGAAGAAAGCCCCCGCTCCTGTTCTTCATCCCGAAAGTCGATCAGGAGAGGCGAGGAGGCCGTGGGTCCCCCTGGTGAGTCATCGTCGTCCTCTGTATGGGTGGGGGTGTCCTGGGTTTGATCCGCCCCGGAGCTTGTGGACCCACGTGGTGAGTCATCGTCGTCCTCGGTCTGAGTGGGGGTCTCCTGTGTGTCTTGTCTTGCAGGTGATCCCAGAGGAAGCCTCCTGCGAGATGCAGGAATAAGCTGGGTGGGCGGAGCCTCGCCGAGGGTGTCCTGGGCAGGCCCGCTGTCCGTGGCCCGGGGCTGTGTCACCCTCTGCTCCTTGGGTGGTTCCGGTCGACGAGGAAGGAAGATCGGGGCAACCCGTGCTGGAGGGATTGCATCCCGATCCACCTCAGGAGACCAATCTGGAGCCACGGCGTCGGTGCTGGTAGCCACCGAGACCCGGGCGACGACCCGAGCCGGAGGGCTGCTAGCCCGTACCACCCCAGGAGCCCCGTCAGGGCCCGTAGGGTCAGTATGGGTGCCCACCGATACCCGGGTGGCGGTCTGGACCGGCAAGGACTGGGCCGGGCGTACCACCTCCGCGTTGACAGGGGGGTCGGCGAAGGCCGCGACGATCAGAGCCTCGGCCTTCCCGAGGGTGTCCCCCATCAGTCTGCGTCCCAGATGTTTCTTGGCCCATGTAGAGGCCAGCTGAAAAGCGGGTCTCCAAACCTCGTCAATAAAACTGGTTATCTTGTCCAATTCCACTTGTAGAGTGTTTTTATAATGATCTCTTAAAACCTCAACCGTCGTTAATGCCCAAGTCCTGGCATTGCACCTGATAAGCGTCTCAACGTCAGGGTTGGAGACCGCTGGTTTGATCATGGTGGCAAGCGTCTCTTCCATTTTTATTATGGACTGGGGGTGAGTGTCTTTTGTAACATTATTCAAATGATGTGTTATTTTGATAATATTATAAAAACACTGTGCTTTTAAATTCCCCTCCATGGACGTTGTGGAGTTGTCAGGGGGTGCAGTCCTCCGAGAAGCGTCCTGACGCTTCTTGCGTGTCTTCTTGGGACGGGGAGGATTGCGGGGACGTCTTTGAGGCCAATGTTCAGGTAAAAAATAGTCCTGAGAATAATGTCTGGGAGGCCTAGAGTCCATGTCTCTACTAGTATTACGGGAGCGCCCATTCCTCCTGGAAGCATCCCGGCGTCTCCTCCGTGTCCCCCTGGGGGGAGGAGGATAGCGGGGACGTCTTTGAGGTGAATATTGTGGCCTAAAGTACTCCTGAGAGTGCTGTCTTGAAGGCACAAAATTCCTATTTTGGCGTGTGTTTCTCCTATAATTCCACTGAGGGGCGCTGCGGCGCTCCTCTGGGTGTAGATCATTAAAATGGCGGCGTGTCTGCGGGTAGGGGCGACGCGGATAGGAATCCTGCCGTCCCCGTGCTACATCCGCATAAGACCTCTGGGGCCGCTGCTCATCCCACTGAGAAAAATATTCCTCCTGGTCATAATGAGAACGTTCATCATCCTGGGCGAGCCACTCTGAAGGCGCAGCCTGACGTCGCCGTGCGCGTCTTCGCCCCGACCTGACCGGAAGCCAGTCGTATTCGAACCCATCCGACATATTGCAAAATTATTTTAATATGTCGCTGGTGTGGATGATGTAAAAAACTGGTTGGCGAAAAAAGGTTTGTTCGCTTTATAAAAATAAATTGTCTTTATCCGTTTCCTTTGTGAAAAAGAGAGAACGGAATGCTCGGAGGCGGGACTTCCGCCGAGGTCAAGATAATCACTTCCGGTTGATGGCTGGCTGCATAAACGGTGAGATACGCTTTTTTGTTCAAAAATATGCTGTATCTCGCGCTAATGAGCCACCGGAATATCTCGTGAGTAAAAATAGCACATGTAGTATCAAAAATAGGCTGTTTATTTACAGAAAATAGCGACTAGTGGAACGAAAGCGTCGCGCCGCGACCAGGCCTTCAACTGGACACGGCAAGTAAACAAATACAAGAAAAATACTACAATGTGTCAGAAAAATATGAAAAAAGTAGAAAATGTATATTTACATGAAACGAGTCAGATGGCAACGTTTCGGTAAGATACCTTCATCAGGCCTGACTCGTTTGTAGAGTATTAGCAGGTTAGCACGGCAGGTAGGCTAAAGTCAACCTTTTATCCTTGCAGTGAAAACAGGTATTGCAGGAGAAAGGTGTTAATAGCAATATAACATTTAAATGAAGGGGAGGGGTCCACGTCAAACACAAGTTGGCCTTCAAAATAGAAGTCATGACCACAACACAAGTGTAAAAAGAAGACAAGAGTGACCCTCTGAAGCCCCAGGATGCTACTGCAAAATCCTGTCTGCTAAAACAATAACATGAAATGATAGACATTGTTATTGTTATATGATATATAATATAATACAATGTAATATGGTATAAATATTATATAATATATTATAACAAATATATATGTATATATATATATATATATATATAATAATAGACAAACACTAGTACATTCAAATGGAAATAATACAGAAAGTACCCTGGATGTGTGACCTAGGGCTTCAGTATTAAACAGAGAGTTGGGAGAGGATAGTCCCAGTAAGCTCCCCTTAGTGTAATGCTCTGAATGTACGTATGTGTACCGTACCCAAGGTTAGGGTTAGGGTTAGGGTTAGGGTTAGGGTTAGGGTTAGGTTTTAGGATTAGGGTTGGGGTAGGTTTTAGGTATATATTCCCTGTTACCTCCCCTTAATATGATGCTCCGATTGTATATGAGTCCCATCCCCAGGTGAGTATATTTATGCGTTTTCTGTCTGTTTTGGCAGGTCCAGGAGGGCGAGCGAGGGAGAGTGAGAGCCGTAAGAGGATTGGAGGCACTGGCTGGTTAGGTTTGGGGGTAGGTTTTAGGTAAGGAGAAGGGAATGGTTAGGGTTAGGGAAGAGGGGGGGTGGGGGGTATGGGAAAAATAAAGAAGGGAAAAACGGGAATGTGCACTGTCCGTCACAATCCAACGGGCTCACACTCACACCTCATTTAGGCCCCCTGGATGTCTGGTGCCCAATTTGGAGATCCAAAGGAGCTCCGCCCGGTGGCGTTGGGCGAGGCTCCATTTGGGATCCGTCTCTACGACAGTCGCCCGGACGGAAGACCACCCGTGTCGGAGAAAATGCTGAACCAGGTGAGTGTTGGTATTTTTATGCCTAACGATGTTGTACTTGTGTTGGGCGAATCTCCTAGCTAAGGTATTGCCCGTCTCGCCCACGTACATATCGCCACATCGTTGGCACCGAATCACGTACACACAGTTCCGGGTGTGTCGGCCGCCACGGCACAACGGCTGGAAAACCTTGCGGTTGTGGGGGTTCACCAACCATTGTGAGTGGCGGACAAGGGTGTCCCTCCTAGTGGAGGGCGGGTCTCTCAGTGAGCTGACCCTGGCCCTGACCAACAGATCATTCAAGTTGGGGTTCTTACGGTAGGCCGGCACCACGTAGCGCCCCGGCAGCCTCCCGCTACTCTCCGCAAAGGTCCGGAAGTGGTCTTTGACCTTCTTGGCGACCCGCACGGCCGAGGGAGAGTAGGTGGTGATGAGAGGGATCATGTCGGTCCCAGGGGGAGGCCCCTTCGGGTCCAAGAAGACCCTCAACTGCCGTCGGAGGAAGGACCTGGAATAGCCCCTCCCCTTCAGGGCAGAAAAGAGGGTCCTCGAGGCCGTCAGGAAGTCCTCCCTTCTGGTGCAGACACGATGGAACCTCAACAATTGGGATTTCACCAACCCCGCGAAGGTATGCTTGGGGTGGAAGCTGCTTTTGAAGAGGAGCGCGTGGGTGTCGGTCTCCTTGAAGAACACCCTGATGTCCAAGTGTTGCGTGTCGGCAAAGTCGGGACCCTTGAATGTCGTGGTGTCCAAAAAGTCGACCGATGTGTTGCTCGTGGTCGACTTGATGGTGATATTTTTATTGTGAGTGTTCAGCGTGTTTAAGAACACGCTGAACTCCTCACTGGAATGGGTCCAGACACCCCAGATGTCATCCAGGTACCGGAAGTAGTGGAGAGGACGTTTTGGGCAGGCGGCCAAGGCAGAGGTCTCCCACTCTGCCATAAAAATGTTGGCATACGCCGGTGCAAATTTCTTGCCCATAGCAGTGCCCTTAATTTGGAGGTAGAAACGACCGTCAAACTCAAAGTCGTTTCTCCTCAAATTAATGTCGAGGAGCTGCAGGAGCTCCTTTTCGGGCCTGCTAACGTCGCGGTACCTGTAGAAGACATTTTTGACAGCCTGTATCCCCTCATTTATATCAATGTTTGTATACAGGCTGTCAATGTCGATGGTGAACAAAATGGCATCTGGGGGAATGCAGACCTTCTTGATTTTATCAATAAAATCATAGGTATCCCTGAGGTAGCTGTCGTGCAGAACGGAAAGCGGCGTCAGATAATGATCGATGAACGCCGCCGTTCTGTACGTCTCGCTGCCGCAGTCAGACACAATGGGTCGCCCCGGAGGGATCTCGTGGGGCTTGCTCCACTTGTCTGGCTCCTTGTGAATTTTAGGGAGCATGTAGAACCTGCGGGGGCGAGGATCCGGCTCCCCCATGAGATACCTATGTTGTTTAAAATTGATAAATTTTTTAAGTAGAAGATTATCCAGAATCTTTTCTACCATGGGAATAGTTTGCGGATAAATAGGTTCCGGCAGTGGTTTATAATACGTCATGTCACTCAACTGCCGAGAACCCTCCCATATATATTGCGATCTGTCAAAAATGACAACAGCACTCCCCTTGTCGGCTGGTTTGATCACAATATGTTTGTTTGTTTTTAGACTATGAAGGGCCTCGACTTCTCCGCGTGTCAAATTGGGAGCGACCGCAGGTGCGCAACCCGAACCGGACATGGAGAGCCCGTCGGACCGGACCATAGCCTGGAATTCCGGAGGCATAAGTCCAGGTGAGGGCTCCCAGCCGGAACGGGCTGTGAACGGTGTAGGTCCGAGAGAATCTTGTTTCTCATAGTATACCTCAAGTTTGACACGTCTGTGGTAGCGCTGGAGGTCAAATTGAAGTTGATGATGCCAGTCGCTACTGAGATTAGTGGAAGGAATGAAGTTGAGGCCCTTATTGAGGAGGGAGATTTGTAAGGGGGTTGGCGTGAAATTATGGGCCAAATTTATCACGTTCTTATTACCCCCCCGAGCGATCGGGATTATGGGGATGCCAAGTTTAAAAAGTCAAGCCAGTGCTTGAGCATCAACTTGGCCGTGTCCCGAGTCCAGTGGACCAGGTCGGGTTGGGTCTCAAAGTCCCGGCTGTCGAGAGCCGGGATGTGAGCATAATTGTTCCTGATTAAACTATTCAGCCGCCCGAGGTTGTCTTTCTGCTCAACGGGCAAAGCGGCCGAATAGTTAATCAGGGGGATTAGCACTCGGGCCCGTGGGAAGGTAGCCACGGCCATCCTGAGTGCCCCTTGGAGCTGCTTAATAGCGGTCTCCTTAACTTTCTGCTCACGATGGTTGATCCCAAAGGCTAGAACCAACACTTCAACCGGTGCAGCAATTACGGTCTTGCGTAGGATGGCCTCCGCGTGTCTAAAACTGGCGCCCGGGTAACTGTCGATCTGAAGGTCGTCGACGTAAAAAGGTGGTAGGTGGGACAGATTGGAGTCGCCGATCACCAAGAATTTCTTGTTGGCCGACAACTTCCAATCCATCATCCTCCTACTCGAGACCATGTGTCTAGTGGGTCTACGGGGGGAGGCACTAGTCGTATCCTCTACCAACTCGACACATTCTGGAATAGACAGGTGTTGTGGAGTATCTGGGACGGAAGGCCTCTTGTGTGGCTTCCTTTTTAGTGCCCCAGGGAACAAATGTGCCCAATCGGGGGACTCCTGAGGAAGCATCTCCTGAGGGGGCGTCTCCTGAGGAGGCGTCCGCTGCAAGGGTGAGTCCTCATAGTCCACCATAGGAGCCCCGGAAAGTGTGGGCCCCCGTGGTGAAAATTCACCCTGTGGTGCCGTCTCATCTGCCGTCCCAGGCTGGAGAGGGGACCAGTCGGGGGTCGCGGAAGAGTAACGAGGGGACATCACCGAAGAAAGCCCCCGCTCCTGTTCTTCATCCCGAAAGTCGATCAGGAGAGGCGAGGAGGCCGTGGGTCCCCCTGGTGAGTCATCGTCGTCCTCTGTATGGGTGGGGGTGTCCTGGGTTTGATCCGCCCCGGAGCTTGTGGACCCACGTGGTGAGTCATCGTCGTCCTCGGTCTGAGTGGGGGTCTCCTGTGTGTCTTGTCTTGCAGGTGATCCCAGAGGAAGCCTCCTGCGAGATGCAGGAATAAGCTGGGTGGGCGGAGCCTCGCCGAGGGTGTCCTGGGCAGGCCCGCTGTCCGTGGCCCGGGGCTGTGTCACCCTCTGCGGGGTTAGGGTTAGGGTTAGGGTTAGGGTTAGGGTTAGGGTAAGGGTAAGGGTTAGGGTTAGGGTTAGGGTTAGGGTTAGGGGTTAGGGTTTAGGGTTAGGGTTAGGGTTAGGGTTAGGGTTAGGGGTTAGGGTTAGGGTTAGGGTTAGGGTTAGGGGTTAGGGTTAGGGTTAGGGTTAGGGTTAGGGGTTAGGGTTAGGGTTAGGGTTAGGGTTAGGGGTTAGGGTTAGGGTTAGGGTTTAGGGTTTAGGGTTAGGGTTAGGGTAGGGTTAGGGTTAGGGTTAGGGTTAGGGTTAGGGGTTAGGGTTAGGGTTAGGGTTAGGGTTAGGTGTTGGGGGTTAAGGTTAGGGTTAGGGTTGGGGGTAGGGTTAGGGTTAGGCACTGTCCATCAACAATCCGCCCAGTGACCCCCCACCAGACGCACACCCCCCAGGGACCCCGAACGAACACCGCCGAACGTGGCGTCAGACACATTATTCAATCAAATTCCACATCATGCGACGCGCGTTTCGGTCTGCATGACCTCATCAGGCATGAAATTTTGAGAAATTGGCCTCATTACCTCCCTCTGAGCAAGATGTCCCCTCATCTGCTGGAGGAAAAATGAGCCAGAATTGCAAAACGAGGTTTTATAGAAGAGCCTGCAGGGGGCGTGGCTTGCGCTCCCAACTGCAATCAGTCGCTCCTCCCGAGTGCCTGCAGGTGGCGTCTGCACACAACTGCAATACTTAGTCACTCCACAGACAAAAGAGAACTATCTGGTTACATAATCACTCCAGAAGGTAAGTATAATTCATCCAGACCAGCTGGGTGGAGCACTCTAATATCACAGCACTGCACACAAGTAAATATCAAGTCAATATCACCACACACAATTAAAGAAGTATTAAATCATTAAATCACTTCAAGAAAAAAATCCAGATAAGTTCTCCATGTCTGTGACCTCTGACCCCTATTTTTTCTTAATTGGGTCTGCCAATCGGCCAACACCACACTCAAACGATGCCAAACAGAGCCACCAGGGGGCCGTACGAAGGGCAGGGCGCCACCCAACGGACAGACCGGAGGCACAGGCTAGTTAGGTGTTGGGGGTTAAGGTTAGGGTTAGGGTTGGGGGTAGGGTTAGGGTTAGGCACTGTCCATCAACAATCCGCCCAGTGACCCCCCACCAGACGCACACCCCCCAGGGACCCCGAACGAACACCGCCGAACGTGGCGTCAGACACATTATTCAATCAAATTCCACATCATGCGACGCGCGTTTCGGTCTGCATGACCTCATCAGGCATGAAATTTTGAGAAATTGGCCTCATTACCTCTCTCTGAGCAAGATGTCCCCTCATCTGCTGGAGGAAAAATGAGCCAGAATTGCAAAACGAGGTTTTATAGAAGAGCCTGCAGGGGGCGTGGCTTGCGCTCCCAACTGCAATCAGTCGCTCCTCCCGAGTGCCTGCAGGTGGCGTCTGCACACAACTGCAATACTTAGTCACTCCACAGACAAAAGAGAACTATCTGGTTACATAATCACTCCAGAAGGTAAGTATAATTCATCCAGACCAGCTGGGTGGAGCACTCTAATATCACAGCACTGCACACAAGTAAATATCAAGTCAATATCACCACACACAATTAAAGAAGTATTAAATCATTAAATCACTTCAAGAAAAAAATCCAGATAAGTTCTCCATGTCTGTGACCTCTGACCCCTATTTTTTCTTAATTGGGTCTGCCAATCGGCCAACACCACACTCAAACGATGCCAAACAGAGCCACCAGGGGGCCGTACGAAGGGCAGGGCGCCACCCAACGGACAGACCGGAGGCACGGGCTAGTTAGGTGTTGGGGGTTAAGGTTAGGGTTAGGGTTGGGGGTAGGGTTAGGGTTAGGCACTGTCCATCAACAATCCGCCCAGTGACCCCCCACCAGACGCACACCCCCCAGGGACCCCGAACGAACACCGCCGAACGTGGCGTCAGACACATTATTCAATCAAATTCCACATCATGCGACGCGCGTTTCGGTCTGCATGACCTCATCAGGCATGAAATTTTGAGAAATTGGCCTCATTACCTCTCTCTGAGCAAGATGTCCCCTCATCTGCTGGAGGAAAAATGAGCCAGAATTGCAAAACGAGGTTTTATAGAAGAGCCTGCAGGGGGCGTGGCTTGCGCTCCCAACTGCAATCAGTCGCTCCTCCCGAGTGCCTGCAGGTGGCGTCTGCACACAACTGCAATACTTAGTCACTCCACAGACAAAAGAGAACTATCTGGTTACATAATCACTCCAGAAGGTAAGTATAATTCATCCAGACCAGCTGGGTGGAGCACTCTAATATCACAGCACTGCACACAAGTAAATATCAAGTCAATATCACCACACACAATTAAAGAAGTATTAAATCATTAAATCACTTCAAGAAAAAAATCCAGATAAGTTCTCCATGTCTGTGACCTCTGACCCCTATTTTTTCTTAATTGGGTCTGCCAATCGGCCAACACCACACTCAAACGATGCCAAACAGAGCCACCAGGGGGCCGTACGAAGGGCAGGGCGCCACCCAACGGACAGACCGGAGGCACGGGCTAGTTAGGTGTTGGGGGTTAAGGTTAGGGTTAGGGTTGGGGGTAGGGTTAGGGTTAGGCACTGTCCATCAACAATCCGCCCAGTGACCCCCCACCAGACGCACACCCCCCAGGGACCCCAAATGAACACCATCGAACGCGGTGTCAGACACATCAACCACTGATACAATTTTCAACATGCGACGCGTTTCGGCCTTCTTTGGCCTCTTCAGGCATGTATTGTCTGAGCTTCAACATTTTTTTACTCTCAACAGCATGATGGGTTAGGGTTAGGGTTAGGGTTAGGGTTAGGGTTAGGGTTAGGGTTAGGGTTAGGGTTAGGGTTAGGGGTTAGGGTTAGGGTTAGGGTTAGGGTTAGGGTTAGGGTTAGGTTTGGGGGTAGGTTTTAGGTAAGGAGAAGGGAATGGTTAGGGTTAGGGAAGAGGGGGGGTGGGGGGTATGGGAAAAATAAAGAAGGGAAAAACGGGAATGTGCACTGTCCGTCACAATCCAACGGGCTCACACTCACACCTCATTTAGGCCCCCTGGATGTCTGGTGCCCAATTTGGAGATCCAAAGGAGCTCCGCCCGGTGGCGTTGGGCGAGGCTCCATTTGGGATCCGTCTCTACGACAGTCGCCCGGACGGAAGACCACCCGTGTCGGAGAAAATGCTGAACCAGGTGAGTGTTGGTATTTTTATGCCTAACGATGTTGTACTTGTGTTGGGCGAATCTCCTAGCTAAGGTATTGCCCGTCTCGCCCACGTACATATCGCCACATCGTTGGCACCGAATCACGTACACACAGTTCCGGGTGTGTCGGCCGCCACGGCACAACGGCTGGAAAACCTTGCGGTTGTGGGGGTTCACCAACCATTGTGAGTGGCGGACAAGGGTGTCCCTCCTAGTGGAGGGCGGGTCTCTCAGTGAGCTGACCCTGGCCCTGACCAACAGATCATTCAAGTTGGGGTTCTTACGGTAGGCCGGCACCACGTAGCGCCCCGGCAGCCTCCCGCTACTCTCCGCAAAGGTCCGGAAGTGGTCTTTGACCTTCTTGGCGACCCGCACGGCCGAGGGAGAGTAGGTGGTGATGAGAGGGATCATGTCGGTCCCAGGGGGAGGCCCCTTCGGGTCCAAGAAGACCCTCAACTGCCGTCTGAGGAAGGACCTGGAATAGCCCCTCCCCCTCAGGGCAGAAAAGAGGGTCCTCGAGGCCGTCAGGAAGTCCTCCCTTCTGGTGCAGACACGATGGAACCTCAACAATTGGGATTTCACCAACCCCGCGAAGGTATGCTTGGGGTGGAAGCTGCTTTTGAAGAGGAGCGCGTGGGTGTCGGTCTCCTTGAAGAACACCCTGATGTCCAAGTGTTGCGTGTCGGCAAAGTCGGGACCCTTGAATGTCGTGGTGTCCAAAAAGTCGACCGATGTGTTGCTCGTGGTCGACTTGATGGTGATATTTTTATTGTGAGTGTTCAGCGTGTTTAAGAACACGCTGAACTCCTCACTGGAATGGGTCCAGACACCCCAGATGTCATCCAGGTACCGGAAGTAGTGGAGAGGACGTTTTGGGCAGGCGGCCAAGGCAGAGGTCTCCCACTCTGCCATAAAAATGTTGGCATACGCCGGTGCAAATTTCTTGCCCATAGCAGTGCCCTTAATTTGGAGGTAGAAACGACCGTCAAACTCAAAGTCGTTTCTCCTCAAATTAATGTCGAGGAGCTGCAGGAGCTCCTTTTCGGGCCTGCTAACGTCGCGGTACCTGTAGAAGACATTTTTGACAGCCTGTATCCCCTCATTTATATCAATGTTTGTATACAGGCTGTCAATGTCGATGGTAAACAAAATGGCATCTGGGGGAATGCAGACCTTCTTGATTTTATCAATAAAATCATAGGTATCCCTGAGGTAGCTGTCGTGCAGAACGGACAGCGGCGTCAGATAATGATCGATGAACGCCGCCGTTCTGTACGTCTCGCTGCCGCAGTCAGACACAATGGGTCGCCCCGGAGGGATCTCGTGGGGCTTGCTCCACTTGTCTGGCTCCTTGTGAATTTTAGGGAGCATGTAGAACCTGCGGGGGCGAGGATCCGGCTCCCCCATGAGATACCTATGTTGTTTAAAATTGATAAATTTTTTAAGTAGAAGATTATCCAGAATCTTTTCTACCATGGGAATAGTTTGCGGATAAATAGGTTCCGGCAGTGGTTTATAATACGTCATGTCACTCAACTGCCGAGAACCCTCCCATATGTATTGCGATCTGTCAAAAATGACAACAGCACTCCCCTTGTCGGCTGGTTTGATCACAATATGTTTGTTTGTTTTTAGACTATGAAGGGCCTCGACTTCTCCGCGTGTCAAATTGGGAGCGACCGCAGGTGCGCAACCCGAACCGGACATGGAGAGCCCGTCGGACCGGACCATAGCCTGGAATTCCGGAGGCATAAGTCCAGGTGAGGGCTCCCAGCCGGAACGGGCTGTGAACGGTGTAGGTCCGAGAGAATCTTGTTTCTCATAGTATACCTCAAGTTTGACACGTCTGTGGTAGCGCTGGAGGTCAAATTGAAGTTGATGATGCCAGTCGCTACTGAGATTAGTGGAAGGAATGAAGTTGAGGCCCTTATTGAGGAGGGAGATTTGTAAGGGGGTTGGCGTGAAATTATGGGCCAAATTTACCACGTTCTTATTACCCCCCCGAGCGATCGGGATTATGGGGATGCCAAGTTTAAAAAGTCAAGCCAGTGCTTGAGCATCAACTTGGCCGTGTCCCGAGTCCAGTGGACCAGGTCGGGTTGGGTCTCAAAGTCCCGGCTGTCGAGAGCCGGGATGTGAGCATAATTGTTCCTGATTAAACTATTCAGCAGCCCGAGGTTGTTTTTCTGCTCAACGGGCAAAGCGGCCGAATAGTTAATCAGGGGGATTAGCACTCGGGCCCGTGGGAAGGTAGCCACGGCCATCCTGAGTGCCCCTTGGAGCTGCTTAATAGCGGTCTCCTTAACTTTCTGCTCACGATGGTTGATCCCAAAGGCTAGAACCAACACTTCAACCGGTGCAGCAATTACGGTCTTGCGTAGGATGGCCTCCGCGTGTCTAAAACTGGCGCCCGGGTAACTGTCGATCTGAAGGTCGTCGACGTAAAAAGGTGGTAGGTGGGACAGATTGGAGTCGCCGATCACCAAGAATTTCTTGTTGGCCGACAACTTCCAATCCATCATCCTCCTACTCGAGACCATGTGTCTAGTGGGTCTACGGGGGGAGGCACTAGCCGTATCCTCTACCAACTCGACACATTCTGGAATAGACAGGTGTTGTGGAGTATCTGGGACGGAAGGCCTCTTGTGTGGCTTCCTTTTTAGTGCCCCAGGGAACAAATGTGCCCAATCGGGGGACTCCTGAGGAAGCATCTCCTGAGGGGGCGTCTCCTGAGGAGGCGTCCGCTGCAAGGGTGAGTCCTCATAGTCCACCATAGGAGCCCCGGAAAGTGTGGGCCCCCGTGGTGAAAATTCACCCTGTGGTGCCGTCTCATCTGCCGTCTCAGGCTGGAGAGGGGACCAGTCGGGGGTCGCGGAAGAGTAACGAGGGGACATCACCGAAGAAAGCCCCCGCTCCTGTTCTTCATCCCGAAAGTCGATCAGGAGAGGCGAGGAGGCCGTGGGTCCCCCTGGTGAGTCATCGTCGTCCTCTGTATGGGTGGGGGTGTCCTGGGTTTGATCCGCCCCGGAGCTTGTGGACCCACGTGGTGAGTCATCGTCGTCCTCGGTCTGAGTGGGGGTCTCCTGTGTGTCTTGTCTTGCAGGTGATCCCAGAGGAAGCCTCCTGCGAGATGCAGGAATAAGCTGGGTGGGCGGAGCCTCGCCGAGGGTGTCCTGGGCAGGCCCGCTGTCCGTGGCCCGGGGCTGTGTCACCCTCTGCTCCTTGGGTGGTTCCGGTCGACGAGGAAGGAAGATCGGGGCAACCCGTGCTGGAGGGATTGCTTCCCGATCCACCTCAGGAGACCAATCTGGAGCCACGGCGTCGGTGCTGGTAGCCACCGAGACCCGGGCGACGACCCGAGCCGGAGGGCTGCTAGCCCGTACCACCCCAGGAGCCCCGTCAGGGCCCGTAGGGTCAGTATGGGTGCCCACCGATACCCGGGTGGCGGTCTGGACCGGCAAGGACTGGGCCGGGCGTACCACCTCCGCGTTGACAGGGGGGTCGGCGAAGGCCGCGACGATCAGAGCCTCGGCCTTCCCGAGGGTGTCCCCCATCAGTCTGCGTCCCAGATGTTTCTTGGCCCATGTAGAGGCCAGCTGAAAAGCGGGTCTCCAAACCTCGTCAATAAAACTGGTTATCTTGTCCAATTCCACTTGTAGAGTGTTTTTATAATGGTCTCTTAAAACCTCAACCGTCGTTAATGCCCAAGTCCTGGCATTGCACCTGATAAGCGTCTCAACGTCAGGGTTGGAGACCGCTGGTTTGATCATGGTGGCAAGCGTCTCTTCCATTTTTATTATGGACTGGGGGTGAGTGTCTTTTGTAACATTATTCAAATGATGTGTTATTTTGATAATATTATAAAAACACTGTGCTTTTAAATTCCCCTCCATGGACGTTGGGGAGTTGTCAGGGGGTGCAGTCCTCCGAGAAGCGTCCTGACGCTTCTTGCGTGTCTTCTTGGGACGGGGAGGATTGCGGGGACGTCTTTGAGGCCAATGTTCAGGTAAGAAATAGTCCTGAGAATAATGTCTGGGAGGCCTAGAGTCCATGTCTCTACTAGTATTACGGGAGCGCCCATTCCTCCTGGAAGCATCCCGGCGTTTCCTCCGTGTCCCCCTGGGGGGAGGAGGATAGCGGGGACGTCTTTGAGGGGAATATTGTGGCCTAAAGTACTCCTGAGAGTGCTGTCTTGAAGGCACAAAATTCCTATTTTGGCGTGTGTTTCTCCTATAATTCCACTGAGGGGCGCTGCGGCGCTCCTCTGAGTGTAGATCATTAAAATGGCGGCGTGTCTGCGGGTAGGGGCGACGCGGATAGGAATCCTGCCGTCCCCGTGCTACATCCGCATAAGACCTCTGGGGCCGCTGCTCATCCCACTGAGAAAAATATTCCTCCTGGTCATAATGACAACGTTCATCATCCTGGGCGAGCCACTCTGAAGGCGCAGCCTGACGTCGCCGTGCGCGTCTTCGCCCCGACCTGACCGGAAGCCAGTCGTGTTCGAACCCATCCGACATATTGCAAAATTATTTTAATATGTCGCTGGTGTGGATGATGTAAAAAACTGGTTGGCGAAAAAAGGTTTGTTCGCTTTATAAAAATAAATTGTCTTTATTCGTTTCCTTTGTGAAAAAGAGAGAACGGAATGCTCGGAGGCGGGACTTCCGCCGAGGTCAAGATAATCACTTCCGGTTGATGGCTGGCTGCATAAACGGTGAGATACGCTTTTTTGTTCAAAAATATGCTGTATCTCGCGCTAATGAGCCACCGGAATATCTCGTGAGTAAAAATAGCACATGTAGTATCAAAAATAGGCTGTTTATTTACAGAAAATAGCGACTAGTGGAACGAAAGCGTCGCGCCGCGACCAGGCCTTCAACTGGACACGGCAAGTAAACAAATACAAGAAAAATACTACAATGTGTCAGAAAAATATGAAAAAAGTAGAAAATGTATATTTACATGAAACGAGTCAGATGGCAACGTTTCGGTAAGATACCTTCATCAGGCCTGACTCGTTTGTAGAGTATTAGCAGGTTAGCACGGCAGGTAGGCTAAAGTCAACCTTTTATCCTTGCAGTGAAAACAGGTATTGCAGGAGAAAGGTGTTAATAGCAATATAACATTTAAATGAAGGGGTGGGGTCCACGTCAAACACAAGTTGGCCTTCAAAATAGAAGTCTTGACCACAACACAAGTGTAAAAAGAAGACAAGAGTGACCCTCTGAAGCCCCAGGATGCTACTGCAAAATCCTGTCTGCTAAAACAATAACATGAAATGATAGACATTGTTATTGTTATATGATATATAATATAATACAAGGTAATATGGTATAAATATTATATAATATATTATAATAAATATATATGTATATATATATATATATATATATATATAATAATAGACAAACACTAGTACATTCAAATAGAAATAATACAGAAAGTACCCTGGATGTGTGACCTAGGGTTAGGGTTAGGGTTAGGGTTAGGGTTAGGGGTTAGGGGTTAGGGTTAGGGTTAGGGTTAGGGTTAGGGTTAGGGTTAGAGGGTTAGGGTTAGGGTTAGGGTTAGGGTAAGGGTTAGGGTTAGGGTTAGGGTTAGGGTTAGGGTTAGGGTTAGGGTTAGGGGTTAGGGTTAGGGGTTAGGGTTAGGGTTAGGGTTAGGGTTAGGGTTAGGGTTAGGGGTTAGGGTTAGGGTTAGGGTTAGGGTTAGGTTTGGGGGTAGGTTTTAGGTAAGGAGAAGGGAATGGTTAGGGTTAGGGAAGAGGGGGGGTGGGGGGTATGGGAAAAATAAAGAAGGGAAAAACGGGAATGTGCACTGTCCGTCACAATCCAACGGGCTCACACTCACACCTCATTTAGGCCCCCTGGATGTCTGGTGCCCAATTTGGAGATCCAAAGGAGCTCCGCCCGGTGGCGTTGGGCGAGGCTCCATTTGGGATCCGTCTCTACGACAGTCGCCCGGACGGAAGACCACCCGTGTCGGAGAAAATGCTGAACCAGGTGAGTGTTGGTATTTTTATGCCTAACGATGTTGTACTTGTGTTGGGCGAATCTCCTAGCTAAGGTATTGCCCGTCTCGCCCACGTACATATCGCCACATCGTTGGCACCGAATCACGTACACACAGTTCCGGGTGTGTCGGCCGCCACGGCACAACGGCTGGAAAACCTTGCGGTTGTGGGGGTTCACCAACCATTGTGAGTGGCGGACAAGGGTGTCCCTCCTAGTGGAGGGCGGGTCTCTCAGTGAGCTGACCCTGGCCCTGACCAACAGATCATTCAAGTTGGGGTTCTTACGGTAGGCCGGCACCACGTAGCGCCCCGGCAGCCTCCCGCTACTCTCCGCAAAGGTCCGGAAGTGGTCTTTGACCTTCTTGGCGACCCGCACGGCCGAGGGAGAGTAGGTGGTGATGAGAGGGATCATGTCGGTCCCAGGGGGAGGCCCCTTCGGGTCCAAGAAGACCCTCAACTGCCGTCGGAGGAAGGACCTGGAATAGCCCCTCCCCTTCAGGGCAGAAAAGAGGGTCCTCGAGGCCGTCAGGAAGTCCTCCCTTCTGGTGCAGACACGATGGAACCTCAACAATTGGGATTTCACCAACCCCGCGAAGGTATGCTTGGGGTGGAAGCTGCTTTTGAAGAGGAGCGCGTGGGTGTCGGTCTCCTTGAAGAACACCCTGATGTCCAAGTGTTGCGTGTCGGCAAAGTCGGGACCCTTGAATGTCGTGGTGTCCAAAAAGTCGACCGATGTGTTGCTCGTGGTCGACTTGATGGTGATATTTTTATTGTGAGTGTTCAGCGTGTTTAAGAACACGCTGAACTCCTCACTGGAATGGGTCCAGACACCCCAGATGTCATCCAGGTACCGGAAGTAGTGGAGAGGACGTTTTGGGCAGGCGGCCAAGGCAGAGGTCTCCCACTCTGCCATAAAAATGTTGGCATACGCCGGTGCAAATTTCTTGCCCATAGCAGTGCCCTTAATTTGGAGGTAGAAACGACCGTCAAACTCAAAGTCGTTTCTCCTCAAATTAATGTCGAGGAGCTGCAGGAGCTCCTTTTCGGGCCTGCTAACGTCGCGGTACCTGTAGAAGACATTTTTGACAGCCTGTATCCCCTCATTTATATCAATGTTTGTATACAGGCTGTCAATGTCGATGGTGAACAAAATGGCATCTGGGGGAATGCAGACCTTCTTGATTTTATCAATAAAATCATAGGTATCCCTGAGGTAGCTGTCGTGCAGAACGGAAAGCGGCGTCAGATAATGATCGATGAACGCCGCCGTTCTGTACGTCTCGCTGCCGCAGTCAGACACAATGGGTCGCCCCGGAGGGATCTCGTGGGGCTTGCTCCACTTGTCTGGCTCCTTGTGAATTTTAGGGAGCATGTAGAACCTGCGGGGGCGAGGATCCGGCTCCCCCATGAGATACCTATGTTGTTTAAAATTGATAAATTTTTTAAGTAGAAGATTATCCAGAATCTTTTCTACCATGGGAATAGTTTGCGGATAAATAGGTTCCGGCAGTGGTTTATAATACGTCATGTCACTCAACTGCCGAGAACCCTCCCATATGTATTGCGATCTGTCAAAAATGACAACAGCACTCCCCTTGTCGGCTGGTTTGATCACAATATGTTTGTTTGTTTTTAGACTATGAAGGGCCTCGACTTCTCCGCGTGTCAAATTGGGAGCGACCGCAGGTGCGCAACCCGAACCGGACATGGAGAGCCCGTCGGACCGGACCATAGCCTGGAATTCCGGAGGCATAAGTCCAGGTGAGGGCTCCCAGCCGGAACGGGCTGTGAAGGGTGTGGGTCCGAGAGAATCTTGTTTCTCATAGTATACCTCAAGTTTGACACGTCTGTGGTAGCGCTGGAGGTCAAATTGAAGTTGATGATGCCAGTCGCTACTGAGATTAGTGGAAGGAATGAAGTTGAGGCCCTTATTGAGGAGGGAGATTTGTAAGGGGGTTGGCGTGAAATTATGGGCCAAATTTATCACGTTCTTATTACCCCCCCGAGCGATCGGGATTATGGGGATGCCAAGTTTAAAAAGTCAAGCCAGTGCTTGAGCATCAACTTGGCCGTGTCCCGAGTCCAGTGGACCAGGTCGGGTTGGGTCTCAAAGTCCCGGCTGTCGAGAGCCGGGATGTGAGCATAATTGTTGCTGATTAAACTATTCAGCCGCCCGAGGTTGTTTTTCTGCTCAACGGGCAAAGCGGCCGAATAGTTAATCAGGGGGATTAGCACTCGGGCCCGTGGGAAGGTAGCCACGGCCATCCTGAGTGCCCCTTGGAGCTGCTTAATAGCGGTCTCCTTAACTTTCTGCTCACGATGGTTGATCCCAAAGGCTAGAACCAACACTTCAACCGGTGCAGCAATTACGGTCTTGCGTAGGATGGCCTCCGCGTGTCTAAAACTGGCGCCCGGGTAACTGTCGATCTGAAGGTCGTCGACGTAAAAAGGTGGTAGGTGGGACAGATTGGAGTCGCCGATCACCAAGAATTTCTTGTTGGCCGACAACTTCCAATCCATCATCCTCCTACTCGAGACCATGTGTCTAGTGGGTCTACGGGGGGAGGCACTAGTCGTATCCTCTACCAACTCGACACATTCTGGAATTGACAGGTGTTGTGGAGTATCTGGGACGGAAGGCCTCTTGTGTGGCTTCCTTTTTAGTGCCCCAGGGAACAAATGTGCCCAATCGGGGGACTCCTGAGGAAGCATCTCCTGAGGGGGCGTCTCCTGAGGAGGCGTCCGCTGCAAGGGTGAGTCCTCATAGTCCACCATAGGAGCCCCGGAAAGTGTGGGCCCCCGTGGTGAAAATTCACCCTGTGGTGCCGTCTCATCTGCCGTCTCAGGCTGGAGAGGGGACCAGTCGGGGGTCGCGGAAGAGTAACGAGGGGACATCACCGAAGAAAGCCCCCGCTCCTGTTCTTCATCCCGAAAGTCGATCAGGAGAGGCGAGGAGGCCGTGGGTCCCCCTGGTGAGTCATCGTCGTCCTCTGTATGGGTGGGGGTGTCCTGGGTTTGATCCGCCCCGGAGCTTGTGGACCCACGTGGTGAGTCATCGTCGTCCTCGGTCTGAGTGGGGGTCTCCTGTGTGTCTTGTCTTGCAGGTGATCCCAGAGGAAGCCTCCTGCGAGATGCAGGAATAAGCTGGGTGGGCGGAGCCTCGCCGAGGGTGTCCTGGGCAGGCCCGCTGTCCGTGGCCCGGGGCTGTGTCACCCTCTGCTCCTTGGGTGGTTCCGGTCGACGAGGAAGGAAGATCGGGGCAACCCGTGCTGGAGGGATTGCATCCCGATCCACCTCAGGAGACCAATCTGGAGCCACGGCGTCGGTGCTGGTAGCCACCGAGACCCGGGCGACGACCCGAGCCGGAGGGCTGCTAGCCCGTACCACCCCAGGAGCCCCGTCAGGGCCCGTAGGGTCAGTATGGGTGCCCACCGATACCCGGGTGGCGGTCCGGACCGGCAAGGACTGGGCCGGGCGTACCACCTCCGCGTTGACAGGGGGGTCGGCGAAGGCCGCGACGATCAGAGCCTCGGCCTTCCCGAGGGTGTCCCCCATCAGTCTGCGTCCCAGATGTTTCTTGGCCCATGTAGAGGCCAGCTGAAAAGCGGGTCTCCAAACCTCGTCAATAAAACTGGTTATCTTGTCCAATTCCACTTGTAGAGTGTTTTTATAATGGTCTCTTAAAACCTCAACCGTCGTTAATGCCCAAGTCCTGGCATTGCACCTGATAAGCGTCTCAACGTCAGGGTTGGAGACCGCTGGTTTGATCATGGTGGCAAGCGTCTCTTCCATTTTTATTATGGACTGGGGGTGAGTGTCTTTTGTAACATTATTCAAATGATGTGTTATTTTGATAATATTATAAAAACACTGTGCTTTTAAATTCCCCTCCATGGACGTTGTGGAGTTGTCAGGGGGTGCAGTCCTCCGAGAAGCGTCCTGACGCTTCTTGCGTGTCTTCTTGGGACGGGGAGGATTGCGGGGACGTCTTTGAGGCCAATGTTCAGGTAAAAAATAGTCCTGAGAATAATGTCTGGGAGGCCTAGAGTCCATGTCTCTACTGGTATTACGGGAGCGCCCATTCCTCCTGGAAGCATCCCGGCGTTTCCTCCGTGTCCCCCTGGGGGGAGGAGGATAGCGGGGACGTCTTTGAGGTGAATATTGTGGCCTAAAGTACTCCTGAGAGTGCTGTCTTGAAGGCACAAAATTCCTATTTTGGCGTGTGTTTCTCCTATAATTCCACTGAGGGGCGCTGCGGCGCTCTTGATGTAGGTCATCAAAATGGCGGCGTGTCTGCGGGTAGGGGCGACGCGGATAGGAATCCTGCCGTCCCCGTGCTACATCCGCATAAGACCTCTGGGGCCGCTGCTCATCCCACTGAGAAAAATATTCCTCCTGGTCATAATGACAACGTTCATCATCCTGGGCGAGCCACTCTGAAGGCGCAGCCTGACGTCGCCGTGCGCGTCTTCGCCCCGACCTGACCGGAAGCCAGTCGTATTCGAACCCATCCGACATATTGCAAAATTATTTTAATATGTCGCTGGTGTGGATGATGTGAAAAACTGGTTGGCGAAAAAAGGTTTGTTCGCTTTATAAAAATAAATTGTCTTTATCCGTTTCCTTTGTGAAAAAGAGAGAACGGAATGCTCGGAGGCGGGACTTCCGCCGAGGTCAAGATAATCACTTCCGGTTGATGGCTGGCTGCATAAACGGTGAGATACGCTTTTTTGTTCAAAAATATGCTGTATCTCGCGCTAATGAGCCACCGGAATATCTCGTGAGTAAAAATAGCACATGTAGTATCAAAAATAGGCTGTTTATTTACAGAAAATAGCGACTAGTGGAACGAAAGCGTCGCGCCGCGACCAGGCCTTCAACTGGACACGGCAAGTAAACAAATACAAGAAAAATACTACAATGTGTCAGAAAAATATGAAAAAAGTAGAAAATGTATATTTACATGAAACGAGTCAGATGGCAACGTTTCGGTAAGATACCTTCATCAGGCCTGACTCGTTTGTAGAGTATTAGCAGGTTAGCACGGCAGGTAGGCTAAAGTCAACCTTTTATCCTTGCAGTGAAAACAGGTATTGCAGGAGAAAGGTGTTAATAGCAATATAACATTTAAATGAAGGGGTGGGGTCCACGTCAAACACAAGTTGGCCTTCAAAATAGAAGTCTTGACCACAACACAAGTGTAAAAAGAAGACAACAGTGACCCTCTGAAGCCCCAGGATGCTACTGCAAAATCCTGTCTGCTAGAACAATAACATGAAATGATAGACATTGTTATTGTTATATGATATATAATATAATACAATGTAATATGGTATAAATATTATATAATATATTATAATAAATATATATGTATATATATATATATATATATATAATAATAGACAAACACTAGTACATTCAAATAGAAATAATACAGAAAGTACCCTGGATGTGTGACCTAGGGCTTCAGTATTAAACAGAGAGTTGGGAGAGGATATTCCCAGTAGGCTCCCCTTAGTGTAATGCTCTGAATGTACGTATGTGTACCGTACCCGAGGTTAGGGTTAGGGTTAGGGTTAGGGTTAGGGTTAGGGTTAGGTTTTAGGATTGGGGTTGGGGTAGGTTTTAGGTATATATTCCCTGTTACCTCCCCTTGATATGATGCTCCGATTGTATCCCATCCCCAAGTGAGTATATTTAATGCGTTTTCTGTCTGTTTTGGCAGGTCCAGGAGGGCGAGCGAGGGAGAGTGAGAGCCGTAAGAGGATTGGAGGCACTGGCTGGTTAGGTTTGGGGGTAGGTTTTAGGTAAGGAGAAGGGAATGGTTAGGGTTAGGGAAGAGGGGGGGTGGGGGGTATGGGAAAAATAAAGAAGGGAAAAACGGGAATGTGCACTGTCCGTCACAATCCAACGGGCTCACACTCACACCTCATTTAGGCCCCCTGGATGTCTGGTGCCCAATTTGGAGATCCAAAGGAGCTCCGCCCGGTGGCGTTGGGCGAGGCTCCATTTGGGATCCGTCTCTACGACAGTCGCCCGGACGGAAGACCACCCGTGTCGGAGAAAATGCTGAACCAGGTGAGTGTTGGTATTTTTATGCCTAACGATGTTGTACTTGTGTTGGGCGAATCTCCTAGCTAAGGTATTGCCCGTCTCGCCCACGTACATATCGCCACATCGTTGGCACCGAATCACGTACACACAGTTCCGGGTGTGTCGGCCGCCACGGCACAACGGCTGGAAAACCTTGCGGTTGTGGGGGTTCACCAACCATTGTGAGTGGCGGACAAGGGTGTCCCTCCTAGTGGAGGGCGGGTCTCTCAGTGAGCTGACCCTGGCCCTGACCAACAGATCATTCAAGTTGGGGTTCTTACGGTAGGCCGGCACCACGTAGCGCCCCGGCAGCCTCCCGCTACTCTCCGCAAAGGTCCGGAAGTGGTCTTTGACCTTCTTGGCGACCCGCACGGCCGAGGGAGAGTAGGTGGTGATGAGAGGGATCATGTCGGTCCCAGGGGGAGGCCCCTTCGGGTCCAAGAAGACCCTCAACTGCCGTCGGAGGAAGGACCTGGAATAGCCCCTCCCCTTCAGGGCAGAAAAGAGGGTCCTCGAGGCCGTCAGGAAGTCCTCCCTTCTGGTGCAGACACGATGGAACCTCAACAATTGGGATTTCACCAACCCCGCGAAGGTATGCTTGGGGTGGAAGCTGCTTTTGAAGAGGAGCGCGTGGGTGTCGGTCTCCTTGAAGAACACCCTGATGTCCAAGTGTTGCGTGTCGGCAAAGTCGGGACCCTTGAATGTCGTGGTGTCCAAAAAGTCGACCGATGTGTTGCTCGTGGTCGACTTGATGGTGATATTTTTATTGTGAGTGTTCAGCGTGTTTAAGAACACGCTGAACTCCTCACTGGAATGGGTCCAGACACCCCAGATGTCATCCAGGTACCGGAAGTAGTGGAGAGGACGTTTTGGGCAGGCGGCCAAGGCAGAGGTCTCCCACTCTGCCATAAAAATGTTGGCATACGCCGGTGCAAATTTCTTGCCCATAGCAGTGCCCTTAATTTGGAGGTAGAAACGACCGTCAAACTCAAAGTCGTTTCTCCTCAAATTAATGTCGAGGAGCTGCAGGAGCTCCTTTTCGGGCCTGCTAACGTCGCGGTACCTGTAGAAGACATTTTTGACAGCCTGTATCCCCTCATTTATATCAATGTTTGTATACAGGCTGTCAATGTCGATGGTGAACAAAATGGCATCTGGGGGAATGCAGACCTTCTTGATTTTATCAATAAAATCATAGGTATCCCTGAGGTAGCTGTCGTGCAGAACGGAAAGCGGCGTCAGATAATGATCGATGAACGCCGCCGTTCTGTACGTCTCGCTGCCGCAGTCAGACACAATGGGTCGCCCCGGAGGGATCTCGTGGGGCTTGCTCCACTTGTCTGGCTCCTTGTGAATTTTAGGGAGCATGTAGAACCTGCGGGGGCGAGGATCCGGCTCCCCCATGAGATACCTATGTTGTTTAAAATTGATAAATTTTTTAAGTAGAAGATTATCCAGAATCTTTTCTACCATGGGAATAGTTTGCGGATAAATAGGTTCCGGCAGTGGTTTATAATACGTCATGTCACTCAACTGCCGAGAACCCTCCCATATGTATTGCGATCTGTCAAAAATGACAACAGCACTCCCCTTGTCGGCTGGTTTGATCACAATATGTTTGTTTGTTTTTAGACTATGAAGGGCCTCGACTTCTCCGCGTGTCAAATTGGGAGCGACCGCAGGTGCGCAACCCGAACCGGACATGGAGAGCCCGTCGGACCGGACCATAGCCTGGAATTCCGGAGGCATAAGTCCAGGTGAGGGCTCCCAGCCGGAACGGGCTGTGAAGGGTGTGGGTCCGAGAGAATCTTGTTTCTCATAGTATACCTCAAGTTTGACACGTCTGTGGTAGCGCTGGAGGTCAAATTGAAGTTGATGATGCCAGTCGCTACTGAGATTAGTGGAAGGAATGAAGTTGAGGCCCTTATTGAGGAGGGAGATTTGTAAGGGGGTTGGCGTGAAATTATGGGCCAAATTTATCACGTTCTTATTACCCCCCCGAGCGATCGGGATTATGGGGATGCCAAGTTTAAAAAGTCAAGCCAGTGCTTGAGCATCAACTTGGCCGTGTCCCGAGTCCAGTGGACCAGGTCGGGTTGGGTCTCAAAGTCCCGGCTGTCGAGAGCCGGGATGTGAGCATAATTGTTGCTGATTAAACTATTCAGCCGCCCGAGGTTGTTTTTCTGCTCAACGGGCAAAGCGGCCGAATAGTTAATCAGGGGGATTAGCACTCGGGCCCGTGGGAAGGTAGCCACGGCCATCCTGAGTGCCCCTTGGAGCTGCTTAATAGCGGTCTCCTTAACTTTCTGCTCACGATGGTTGATCCCAAAGGCTAGAACCAACACTTCAACCGGTGCAGCAATTACGGTCTTGCGTAGGATGGCCTCCGCGTGTCTAAAACTGGCGCCCGGGTAACTGTCGATCTGAAGGTCGTCGACGTAAAAAGGTGGTAGGTGGGACAGATTGGAGTCGCCGATCACCAAGAATTTCTTGTTGGCCGACAACTTCCAATCCATCATCCTCCTACTCGAGACCATGTGTCTAGTGGGTCTACGGGGGGAGGCACTAGTCGTATCCTCTACCAACTCGACACATTCTGGAATTGACAGGTGTTGTGGAGTATCTGGGACGGAAGGCCTCTTGTGTGGCTTCCTTTTTAGTGCCCCAGGGAACAAATGTGCCCAATCGGGGGACTCCTGAGGAAGCATCTCCCGAGGGGGCGTCTCCTGAGGAGGCGTCCGCTGCAAGGGTGAGTCCTCATAGTCCACCATAGGAGCCCCGGAAAGTGTGGGCCCCCGTGGTGAAAATTCACCCTGTGGTGCCGTCTCATCTGCCGTCTCAGGCTGGAGAGGGGACCAGTCGGGGGTCGCGGAAGAGTAACGAGGGGACATCACCGAAGAAAGCCCCCGCTCCTGTTCTTCATCCCGAAAGTCGATCAGGAGAGGCGAGGAGGCCGTGGGTCCCCCTGGTGAGTCATCGTCGTCCTCTGTATGGGTGGGGGTGTCCTGGGTTTGATCCGCCCCGGAGCTTGTGGACCCACGTGGTGAGTCATCGTCGTCCTCGGTCTGAGTGGGGGTCTCCTGTGTGTCTTGTCTTGCAGGTGATCCCAGAGGAAGCCTCCTGCGAGATGCAGGAATGGGCTGGGTGGGCGGAGCCTCGCCGAGGGTGTCCTGGGCAGGCCCGCTGTCCGTGGCCCGGGGCTGTGTCACCCTCTGCTCCTTGGGTGGTTCCGGTCGACGAGGAAGGAAGATCGGGGCAACCCGTGCTGGAGGGATTGCATCCCGATCCACCTCAGGAGACCAATCTGGAGCCACGGCGTCGGTGCTGGTAGCCACCGAGACCCGGGCGACGACCCGAGCCGGAGGGCTGCTAGCCCGTACCACCCCAGGAGCCCCGTCAGGGCCCGTAGGGTCAGTATGGGTGCCCACCGATACCCGGGTGGCGGTCTGGACCGGCAAGGACTGGGCCGGGCGTACCACCTCCGCGTTGACAGGGGGGTCGGCGAAGGCCGCGACGATCAGAGCCTCGGCCTTCCCGAGGGTGTCCCCCATCAGTCTGCGTCCCAGATGTTTCTTGGCCCATGTAGAGGCCAGCTGAAAAGCGGGTCTCCAAACCTCGTCAATAAAACTGGTTATCTTGTCCAATTCCACTTGTAGAGTGTTTTTATAATGGTCTCTTAAAACCTCAACCGTCGTTAATGCCCAAGTCCTGGCATTGCACCTGATAAGCGTCTCAACGTCAGGGTTGGAGACCGCTGGTTTGATCATGGTGGCAAGCGTCTCTTCCATTTTTATTATGGACTGGGGGTGAGTGTCTTTTGTAACATTATTCAAATGATGTGTTATTTTGATAATATTATAAAAACACTGTGCTTTTAAATTCCCCTCCATGGACGTTGTGGAGTTGTCAGGGGGTGCAGTCCTCCGAGAAGCGTCCTGACGCTTCTTGCGTGTCTTCTTGGGACGGGGAGGATTGCGGGGACGTCTTTGAGGCCAATGTTCAGGTAAAAAATAGTCCTGAGAATAATGTCTGGGAGGCCTAGAGTCCATGTCTCTACTGGTATTACGGGAGCGCCCATTCCTCCTGGAAGCATCCCGGCGTTTCCTCCGTGTCCCCCTGGGGGGAGGAGGATAGCGGGGACGTCTTTGAGGTGAATATTGTGGCCTAAAGTACTCCTGAGAGTGCTGTCTTGAAGGCACAAAATTCCTATTTTAGCGTGTGTTTCTCCTATAATTCCACTGAGGGGCGCTGCGGCGCTCTTGATGTAGGTCATCAAAATGGCGGCGTGTCTGCGGGTAGGGGCGACGCGGATAGGAATCCTGCCGTCCCCGTGCTACATCCGCATAAGACCTCTGGGGCCGCTGCTCATCCCACTGAGAAAAATATTCCTCCTGGTCATAATGACAACGTTCATCATCCTGGGCGAGCCACTCTGAAGGCGCAGCCTGACGTCGCCGTGCGCGTCTTCGCCCCGACCTGACCGGAAGCCAGTCGTATTCGAACCCATCCGACATATTGCAAAATTATTTTAATATGTCGCTGGTGTGGATGATGTGAAAAACTGGTTGGCGAAAAAAGGTTTGTTCGCTTTATAAAAATAAATTGTCTTTATCCGTTTCCTTTGTGAAAAAGAGAGAACGGAATGCTCGGAGGCGGGACTTCCGCCGAGGTCAAGATAATCACTTCCGGTTGATGGCTGGCTGCATAAACGGTGAGATACGCTTTTTTGTTCAAAAATATGCTGTATCTCGCGCTAATGAGCCACCGGAATATCTCGTGAGTAAAAATAGCACATGTAGTATCAAAAATAGGCTGTTTATTTACAGAAAATAGCGACTAGTGGAACGAAAGCGTCGCGCCGCGACCAGGCCTTCAACTGGACACGGCAAGTAAACAAATACAAGAAAAATACTACAATGTGTCAGAAAAATATGAAAAAAGTAGAAAATGTATATTTACATGAAACGAGTCAGATGGCAACGTTTCGGTAAGATACCTTCATCAGGCCTGACTCGTTTGTAGAGTATTAGCAGGTTAGCACGGCAGGTAGGCTAAAGTCAACCTTTTATCCTTGCAGTGAAAACAGGTATTGCAGGAGAAAGGTGTTAATAGCAATATAACATTTAAATGAAGGGGTGGGGTCCACGTCAAACACAAGTTGGCCTTCAAAATAGAAGTCTTGACCACAACACAAGTGTAAAAAGAAGACAACAGTGACCCTCTGAAGCCCCAGGATGCTACTGCAAAATCCTGTCTGCTAAAACAATAACCTGAAATGATAGACATTGTTATTGTTATATGATATATAATATAATACAATGTAATATGGTATAAATATTATATAATATATTATAATAAATATATATGTGTATATATATATATATATATATATATATATATATAATAATAATAGACAAACACTAGTACATTCAAATAGAAATAATACAGAAAGTACCCTGGATGTGTGACCTAGGGCTTCAGTATTAAACAGAGAGTTGGGAGAGGATAGTCCCAGTAAGCTCCCCTTAGTGTAATGCTCTGAATGTACGTATGTGTACCGTACCCGAGGTTAGGGTTAGGGTTAGGGTTAGGGTTAGGGTTAGGTTTTAGGATTAGGGTTGGGGTAGGTTTTAGGTATATATTCCCTGTTACCTCCCCTTAATATGATGCTCCGATTGTATATGAGTCCCATCCCCAGGTGAGTATATTTAATGCGTTTTCTGTCTGTTTTGGCAGGTCCAGGAGGGCGAGCGAGGGAGAGTGAGAGCCGTAAGAGGATTGGAGGCACTGGCTGGTTAGGTTTGGGGGTAGGTTTTAGGTAAGGAGAAGGGAATGGTTAGGGTTAGGGAAGAGGGGGGGTGGGGGGTATGGGAAAAATAAAGAAGGGAAAAACGGGAATGTGCACTGTCCGTCACAATCCAACGGGCTCACACTCACACCTCATTTAGGCCCCCTGGATGTCTGGTGCCCAATTTGGAGATCCAAAGGAGCTCCGCCCGGTGGCGTTGGGCGAGGCTCCATTTGGGATCCGTCTCTACGACAGTCGCCCGGACGGAAGACCACCCGTGTCGGAGAAAATGCTGAACCAGGTGAGTGTTGGTATTTTTATGCCTAACGATGTTGTACTTGTGTTGGGCGAATCTCCTAGCTAAGGTATTGCCCGTCTCGCCCACGTACATATCGCCACATCGTTGGCACCGAATCACGTACACACAGTTCCGGGTGTGTCGGCCGCCACGGCACAACGGCTGGAAAACCTTGCGGTTGTGGGGGTTCACCAACCATTGTGAGTGGCGGACAAGGGTGTCCCTCCTAGTGGAGGGCGGGTCTCTCAGTGAGCTGACCCTGGCCCTGACCAACAGATCATTCAAGTTGGGGTTCTTACGGTAGGCCGGCACCACGTAGCGCCCCGGCAGCCTCCCGCTACTCTCCGCAAAGGTCCGGAAGTGGTCTTTGACCTTCTTGGCGACCCGCACGGCCGAGGGAGAGTAGGTGGTGATGAGAGGGATCATGTCGGTCCCAGGGGGAGGCCCCTTCGGGTCCAAGAAGACCCTCAACTGCCGTCTGAGGAAGGACCTGGAATAGCCCCTCCCCCTCAGGGCAGAAAAGAGGGTCCTCGAGGCCGTCAGGAAGTCCTCCCTTCTGGTGCAGACACGATGGAACCTCAACAATTGGGATTTCACCAACCCCGCGAAGGTATGCTTGGGGTGGAAGCTGCTTTTGAAGAGGAGCGCGTGGGTGTCGGTCTCCTTGAAGAACACCCTGATGTCCAAGTGTTGCGTGTCGGCAAAGTCGGGACCCTTGAATGTCGTGGTGTCCAAAAAGTCGACCGATGTGTTGCTCGTGGTCGACTTGATGGTGATATTTTTATTGTGAGTGTTCAGCGTGTTTAAGAACACGCTGAACTCCTCACTGGAATGGGTCCAGACACCCCAGATGTCATCCAGGTACCGGAAGTAGTGGAGAGGACGTTTTGGGCAGGCGGCCAAGGCAGAGGTCTCCCACTCTGCCATAAAAATGTTGGCATACGCCGGTGCAAATTTCTTGCCCATAGCAGTGCCCTTAATTTGGAGGTAGAAACGACCGTCAAACTCAAAGTCGTTTCTCCTCAAATTAATGTCGAGGAGCTGCAGGAGCTCCTTTTCGGGCCTGCTAACGTCGCGGTACCTGTAGAAGACATTTTTGACAGCCTGTATCCCCTCATTTATATCAATGTTTGTATACAGGCTGTCAATGTCGATGGTAAACAAAATGGCATCTGGGGGAATGCAGACCTTCTTGATTTTATCAATAAAATCATAGGTATCCCTGAGGTAGCTGTCGTGCAGAACGGACAGCGGCGTCAGATAATGATCGATGAACGCCGCCGTTCTGTACGTCTCGCTGCCGCAGTCAGACACAATGGGTCGCCCCGGAGGGATCTCGTGGGGCTTGCTCCACTTGTCTGGCTCCTTGTGAATTTTAGGGAGCATGTAGAACCTGCGGGGGCGAGGATCCGGCTCCCCCATGAGATACCTATGTTGTTTAAAATTGATAAATTTTTTAAGTAGAAGATTATCCAGAATCTTTTCTACCATGGGAATAGTTTGCGGATAAATAGGTTCCGGCAGTGGTTTATAATACGTCATGTCACTCAACTGCCGAGAACCCTCCCATATGTATTGCGATCTGTCAAAAATGACAACAGCACTCCCCTTGTCGGCTGGTTTGATCACAATATGTTTGTTTGTTTTTAGACTATGAAGGGCCTCGACTTCTCCGCGTGTCAAATTGGGAGCGACCGCAGGTGCGCAACCCGAACCGGACATGGAGAGCCCGTCGGACCGGACCATAGCCTGGAATTCCGGAGGCATAAGTCCAGGTGAGGGCTCCCAGCCGGAACGGGCTGTGAACGGTGTAGGTCCGAGAGAATCTTGTTTCTCATAGTATACCTCAAGTTTGACACGTCTGTGGTAGCGCTGGAGGTCAAATTGAAGTTGATGATGCCAGTCGCTACTGAGATTAGTGGAAGGAATGAAGTTGAGGCCCTTATTGAGGAGGGAGATTTGTAAGGGGGTTGGCGTGAAATTATGGGCCAAATTTACCACGTTCTTATTACCCCCCCGAGCGATCGGGATTATGGGGATGCCAAGTTTAAAAAGTCAAGCCAGTGCTTGAGCATCAACTTGGCCGTGTCCCGAGTCCAGTGGACCAGGTCGGGTTGGGTCTCAAAGTCCCGGCTGTCGAGAGCCGGGATGTGAGCATAATTGTTCCTGATTAAACTATTCAGCAGCCCGAGGTTGTTTTTCTGCTCAACGGGCAAAGCGGCCGAATAGTTAATCAGGGGGATTAGCACTCGGGCCCGTGGGAAGGTAGCCACGGCCATCCTGAGTGCCCCTTGGAGCTGCTTAATAGCGGTCTCCTTAACTTTCTGCTCACGATGGTTGATCCCAAAGGCTAGAACCAACACTTCAACCGGTGCAGCAATTACGGTCTTGCGTAGGATGGCCTCCGCGTGTCTAAAACTGGCGCCCGGGTAACTGTCGATCTGAAGGTCGTCGACGTAAAAAGGTGGTAGGTGGGACAGATTGGAGTCGCCGATCACCAAGAATTTCTTGTTGGCCGACAACTTCCAATCCATCATCCTCCTACTCGAGACCATGTGTCTAGTGGGTCTACGGGGGGAGGCACTAGCCGTATCCTCTACCAACTCGACACATTCTGGAATAGACAGGTGTTGTGGAGTATCTGGGACGGAAGGCCTCTTGTGTGGCTTCCTTTTTAGTGCCCCAGGGAACAAATGTGCCCAATCGGGGGACTCCTGAGGAAGCATCTCCTGAGGGGGCGTCTCCTGAGGAGGCGTCCGCTGCAAGGGTGAGTCCTCATAGTCCACCATAGGAGCCCCGGAAAGTGTGGGCCCCCGTGGTGAAAATTCACCCTGTGGTGCCGTCTCATCTGCCGTCTCAGGCTGGAGAGGGGACCAGTCGGGGGTCGCGGAAGAGTAACGAGGGGACATCACCGAAGAAAGCCCCCGCTCCTGTTCTTCATCCCGAAAGTCGATCAGGAGAGGCGAGGAGGCCGTGGGTCCCCCTGGTGAGTCATCGTCGTCCTCTGTATGGGTGGGGGTGTCCTGGGTTTGATCCGCCCCGGAGCTTGTGGACCCACGTGGTGAGTCATCGTCGTCCTCGGTCTGAGTGGGGGTCTCCTGTGTGTCTTGTCTTGCAGGTGATCCCAGAGGAAGCCTCCTGCGAGATGCAGGAATAAGCTGGGTGGGCGGAGCCTCGCCGAGGGTGTCCTGGGCAGGCCCGCTGTCCGTGGCCCGGGGCTGTGTCACCCTCTGCTCCTTGGGTGGTTCCGGTCGACGAGGAAGGAAGATCGGGGCAACCCGTGCTGGAGGGATTGCTTCCCGATCCACCTCAGGAGACCAATCTGGAGCCACGGCGTCGGTGCTGGTAGCCACCGAGACCCGGGCGACGACCCGAGCCGGAGGGCTGCTAGCCCGTACCACCCCAGGAGCCCCGTCAGGGCCCGTAGGGTCAGTATGGGTGCCCACCGATACCCGGGTGGCGGTCTGGACCGGCAAGGACTGGGCCGGGCGTACCACCTCCGCGTTGACAGGGGGGTCGGCGAAGGCCGCGACGATCAGAGCCTCGGCCTTCCCGAGGGTGTCCCCCATCAGTCTGCGTCCCAGATGTTTCTTGGCCCATGTAGAGGCCAGCTGAAAAGCGGGTCTCCAAACCTCGTCAATAAAACTGGTTATCTTGTCCAATTCCACTTGTAGAGTGTTTTTATAATGGTCTCTTAAAACCTCAACCGTCGTTAATGCCCAAGTCCTGGCATTGCACCTGATAAGCGTCTCAACGTCAGGGTTGGAGACCGCTGGTTTGATCATGGTGGCAAGCGTCTCTTCCATTTTTATTATGGACTGGGGGTGAGTGTCTTTTGTAACATTATTCAAATGATGTGTTATTTTGATAATATTATAAAAACACTGTGCTTTTAAATTCCCCTCCATGGACGTTGGGGAGTTGTCAGGGGGTGCAGTCCTCCGAGAAGCGTCCTGACGCTTCTTGCGTGTCTTCTTGGGACGGGGAGGATTGCGGGGACGTCTTTGAGGCCAATGTTCAGGTAAGAAATAGTCCTGAGAATAATGTCTGGGAGGCCTAGAGTCCATGTCTCTACTAGTATTACGGGAGCGCCCATTCCTCCTGGAAGCATCCCGGCGTTTCCTCCGTGTCCCCCTGGGGGGAGGAGGATAGCGGGGACGTCTTTGAGGGGAATATTGTGGCCTAAAGTACTCCTGAGAGTGCTGTCTTGAAGGCACAAAATTCCTATTTTGGCGTGTGTTTCTCCTATAATTCCACTGAGGGGCGCTGCGGCGCTCCTCTGAGTGTAGATCATTAAAATGGCGGCGTGTCTGCGGGTAGGGGCGACGCGGATAGGAATCCTGCCGTCCCCGTGCTACATCCGCATAAGACCTCTGGGGCCGCTGCTCATCCCACTGAGAAAAATATTCCTCCTGGTCATAATGACAACGTTCATCATCCTGGGCGAGCCACTCTGAAGGCGCAGCCTGACGTCGCCGTGCGCGTCTTCGCCCCGACCTGACCGGAAGCCAGTCGTGTTCGAACCCATCCGACATATTGCAAAATTATTTTAATATGTCGCTGGTGTGGATGATGTAAAAAACTGGTTGGCGAAAAAAGGTTTGTTCGCTTTATAAAAATAAATTGTCTTTATTCGTTTCCTTTGTGAAAAAGAGAGAACGGAATGCTCGGAGGCGGGACTTCCGCCGAGGTCAAGATAATCACTTCCGGTTGATGGCTGGCTGCATAAACGGTGAGATACGCTTTTTTGTTCAAAAATATGCTGTATCTCGCGCTAATGAGCCACCGGAATATCTCGTGAGTAAAAATAGCACATGTAGTATCAAAAATAGGCTGTTTATTTACAGAAAATAGCGACTAGTGGAACGAAAGCGTCGCGCCGCGACCAGGCCTTCAACTGGACACGGCAAGTAAACAAATACAAGAAAAATACTACAATGTGTCAGAAAAATATGAAAAAAGTAGAAAATGTATATTTACATGAAACGAGTCAGATGGCAACGTTTCGGTAAGATACCTTCATCAGGCCTGACTCGTTTGTAGAGTATTAGCAGGTTAGCACGGCAGGTAGGCTAAAGTCAACCTTTTATCCTTGCAGTGAAAACAGGTATTGCAGGAGAAAGGTGTTAATAGCAATATAACATTTAAATGAAGGGGTGGGGTCCACGTCAAACACAAGTTGGCCTTCAAAATAGAAGTCTTGACCACAACACAAGTGTAAAAAGAAGACAAGAGTGACCCTCTGAAGCCCCAGGATGCTACTGCAAAATCCTGTCTGCTAAAACAATAACATGAAATGATAGACATTGTTATTGTTATATGATATATAATATAATACAAGGTAATATGGTATAAATATTATATAATATATTATAATAAATATATATGTATATATATATATATATATATATATATAATAATAGACAAACACTAGTACATTCAAATAGAAATAATACAGAAAGTACCCTGGATGTGTGACCTAGGGTTAGGGTTAGGGTTAGGGTTAGGGTTAGGGTTAGGGTTAGGGTTAGGGTTAGGGTTAGGGTTAGGGTTAGGGTTAGGGTTAGGAGTAGGGGGTGGGGGAAGGGGATAAAGGCACTGTCCGTGGACAACCTGTCCAGGCAACGTCCAAACCAACCGCAAGACCCTCCAAGGACCCTGAAAGAAAGCAATCCGAGTCTGCGTCAAATGCGGTGTCAAACACATGTTGGATTGGTATCCAGCGACGCGCGTTTCGGTCTTTCAGACCTCGTCAGGCTGGCTGAGCCATGCCTACTGGGACTCTTCTAGTTCCCTAGTAGGTGGGGCGCTTCTAATCCCCTGGCTGTCGGCTTCCCCGTTTCTCCACAGCAGGATGGGTTAGGGTTAGGGTTAGGGTTAGGGTTAGGGTTAGGGTTAGGGTTAGGGGTTTAGGGTTAGGGTTAGGGTTAGGGTTAGGGGGTTAGGGTTAGGGTTAGGGTTAGGGTTAGGGTTAGGGTTAGGGTTAGGGTTAGGGTTAGGGGTTAGGGTTAGGGTTAGGGTTAGGTTTGGGGGTAGGTTTTAGGTAAGGAAAAGGGAATGGTTAGGGTTAGGGAAGAGGGGGGGTGGGGGGTATGGGAAAAATAAAGAAGGGAAAAACGGGAATGTGCACTGTCCGTCACAATCCAACGGGCTCACACTCACACCTCATTTAGGCCCCCTGGATGTCTGGTGCCCAATTTGGAGATCCAAAGGAGCTCCGCCCGGTGGCGTTGGGCGAGGCTCCATTTGGGATCCGTCTCTACGACAGTCGCCCGGACGGAAGACCACCCGTGTCGGAGAAAATGCTGAACCAGGTGAGTGTTGGTATTTTTATGCCTAACGATGTTGTACTTGTGTTGGGCGAATCTCCTAGCTAAGGTATTGCCCGTCTCGCCCACGTACATATCGCCACATCGTTGGCACCGAATCACGTACACACAGTTCCGGGTGTGTCGGCCGCCACGGCACAACGGCTGGAAAACCTTGCGGTTGTGGGGGTTCACCAACCATTGTGAGTGGCGGACAAGGGTGTCCCTCCTAGTGGAGGGCGGGTCTCTCAGTGAGCTGACCCTGGCCCTGACCAACAGATCATTCAAGTTGGGGTTCTTACGGTAGGCCGGCACCACGTAGCGCCCCGGCAGCCTCCCGCTACTCTCCGCAAAGGTCCGGAAGTGGTCTTTGACCTTCTTGGCGACCCGCACGGCCGAGGGAGAGTAGGTGGTGATGAGAGGGATCATGTCGGTCCCAGGGGGAGGCCCCTTCGGGTCCAAGAAGACCCTCAACTGCCGTCGGAGGAAGGACCTGGAATAGCCCCTCCCCTTCAGGGCAGAAAAGAGGGTCCTCGAGGCCGTCAGGAAGTCCTCCCTTCTGGTGCAGACACGATGGAACCTCAACAATTGGGATTTCACCAACCCCGCGAAGGTATGCTTGGGGTGGAAGCTGCTTTTGAAGAGGAGCGCGTGGGTGTCGGTCTCCTTGAAGAACACCCTGATGTCCAAGTGTTGCGTGTCGGCAAAGTCGGGACCCTTGAATGTCGTGGTGTCCAAAAAGTCGACCGATGTGTTGCTCGTGGTCGACTTGATGGTGATATTTTTATTGTGAGTGTTCAGCGTGTTTAAGAACACGCTGAACTCCTCACTGGAATGGGTCCAGACACCCCAGATGTCATCCAGGTACCGGAAGTAGTGGAGAGGACGTTTTGGGCAGGCGGCCAAGGCAGAGGTCTCCCACTCTGCCATAAAAATGTTGGCATACGCCGGTGCAAATTTCTTGCCCATAGCAGTGCCCTTAATTTGGAGGTAGAAACGACCGTCAAACTCAAAGTCGTTTCTCCTCAAATTAATGTCGAGGAGCTGCAGGAGCTCCTTTTCGGGCCTGCTAACGTCGCGGTACCTGTAGAAGACATTTTTGACAGCCTGTATCCCCTCATTTATATCAATGTTTGTATACAGGCTGTCAATGTCGATGGTGAACAAAATGGCATCTGGGGGAATGCAGACCTTCTTGATTTTATCAATAAAATCATAGGTATCCCTGAGGTAGCTGTCGTGCAGAACGGAAAGCGGCGTCAGATAATGATCGATGAACGCCGCCGTTCTGTACGTCTCGCTGCCGCAGTCAGACACAATGGGTCGCCCCGGAGGGATCTCGTGGGGCTTGCTCCACTTGTCTGGCTCCTTGTGAATTTTAGGGAGCATGTAGAACCTGCGGGGGCGAGGATCCGGCTCCCCCATGAGATACCTATGTTGTTTAAAATTGATAAATTTTTTAAGTAGAAGATTATCCAGAATCTTTTCTACCATGGGAATAGTTTGCGGATAAATAGGTTCCGGCAGTGGTTTATAATACGTCATGTCACTCAACTGCCGAGAACCCTCCCATATGTATTGCGATCTGTCAAAAATGACAACAGCACTCCCCTTGTCGGCTGGTTTGATCACAATATGTTTGTTTGTTTTTAGACTATGAAGGGCCTCGACTTCTCCGCGTGTCAAATTGGGAGCGACCGCAGGTGCGCAACCCGAACCGGACATGGAGAGCCCGTCGGACCGGACCATAGCCTGGAATTCCGGAGGCATAAGTCCAGGTGAGGGCTCCCAGCCGGAACGGGCTGTGAACGGTGTGGGTCCGAGAGAATCTTGTTTCTCATAGTATACCTCAAGTTTGACACGTCTGTGGTAGCGCTGGAGGTCAAATTGAAGTTGATGATGCCAGTCGCTACTGAGATTAGTGGAAGGAATGAAGTTGAGGCCCTTATTGAGGAGGGAGATTTGTAAGGGGGTTGGCGTGAAATTATGGGCCAAATTTATCACGTTCTTATTACCCCCCCGAGCGATCGGGATTATGGGGATGCCAAGTTTAAAAAGTCAAGCCAGTGCTTGAGCATCAACTTGGCCGTGTCCCGAGTCCAGTGGACCAGGTCGGGTTGGGTCTCAAAGTCCCGGCTGTCGAGAGCCGGGATGTGAGCATAATTGTTCCTGATTAAACTATTCAGCCGCCCGAGGTTGTCTTTCTGCTCAACGGGCAAAGCGGCCGAATAGTTAATCAGGGGGATTAGCACTCGGGCCCGTGGGAAGGTAGCCACGGCCATCCTGAGTGCCCCTTGGAGCTGCTTGATAGCGGTCTCCTTAACTTTCTGCTCACGATGGTTGATCCCAAAGGCTAGAACCAACACTTCAACCGGTGCAGCAATTACGGTCTTGCGTAGGATGGCCTCCGCGTGTCTAAAACTGGCGCCCGGGTAACTGTCGATCTGAAGGTCGTCGACGTAAAAAGGTGGTAGGTGGGACAGATTGGAGTCGCCGATCACCAAGAATTTCTTGTTGGCCGACAACTTCCAATCCATCATCCTCCTACTCGAGACCATGTGTCTAGTGGGTCTACGGGGGGAGGCACTAGTCGTATCCTCTACCAACTCGACACATTCTGGAATTGACAGGTGTTGTGGAGTATCGGGGACGGAAGGCCTCTTGTGTGGCTTCCTTTTTAGTGCCCCAGGGAACAAATGTGCCCAATCGGGGGACTCCTGAGGAAGCATCTCCTGAGGGGGCGTCTCCTGAGGAGGCGTCCGCTGCAAGGGTGAGTCCTCATAGTCCACCATAGGAGCCCCGGAAAGTGTGGGCCCCCGTGGTGAAAATTCACCCTGTGGTGCCGTCTCATCTGCCGTCTCAGGCTGGAGAGGGGACCAGTCGGGGGTCGCGGAAGAGTAACGAGGGGACATCACCGAAGAAAGCCCCCGCTCCTGTTCTTCATCCCGAAAGTCGATCAGGAGAGGCGAGGAGGCCGTGGGTCCCCCTGGTGAGTCATCGTCGTCCTCTGTATGGGTGGGGGTGTCCTGGGTTTGATCCGCCCCGGAGCTTGTGGACCCACGTGGTGAGTCATCGTCGTCCTCGGTCTGAGTGGGGGTCTCCTGTGTGTCTTGTCTTGCAGGTGATCCCAGAGGAAGCCTCCTGCGAGATGCAGGAATAAGCTGGGTGGGCGGAGCCTCGCCGAGGGTGTCCTGGGCAGGCCCGCTGTCCGTGGCCCGGGGCTGTGTCACCCTCTGCTCCTTGGGTGGTTCCGGTCGACGAGGAAGGAAGATCGGGGCAACCCGTGCTGGAGGGATTGCATCCCGATCCACCTCAGGAGACCAATCTGGAGCCACGGCGTCGGTGCTGGTAGCCACCGAGACCCGGGCGACGACCCGAGCCGGAGGGCTGCTAGCCCGTACCGCCCCAGGAGCCCCGTCAGGGCCCGTAGGGTCAGTATGGGTGCCCACCGATACCCGGGTGGCGGTCTGGACCGGCAAGGACTGGGCCGGGCGTACCACCTCCGCGTTGACAGGGGGGTCGGCGAAGGCCGCGACGATCAGAGCCTCGGCCTTCCCGAGGGTGTCCCCCATCAGTCTGCGTCCCAGATGTTTCTTGGCCCATGTAGAGGCCAGCTGAAAAGCGGGTCTCCAAACCTCGTCAATAAAACTGGTTATCTTGTCCAATTCCACTTGTAGAGTGTTTTTATAATGATCTCTTAAAACCTCAACCGTCGTTAATGCCCAAGTCCTGGCATTGCACCTGATAAGCGTCTCAACGTCAGGGTTGGAGACCGCTGGTTTGATCATGGTGGCAAGCGTCTCTTCCATTTTTATTATGGACTGGGGGTGAGTGTCTTTTGTAACATTATTCAAATGATGTGTTATTTTGATAATATTATAAAAACACTGTGCTTTTAAATTCCCCTCCATGGACGTTGTGGAGTTGTCAGGGGGTGCAGTCCTCCGAGAAGCGTCCTGACGCTTCTTGCGTGTCTTCTTGGGACGGGGAGGATTGCGGGGACGTCTTTGAGGCCAATGTTCAGGTAAAAAATAGTCCTGAGAATAATGTCTGGGAGGCCTAGAGTCCATGTCTCTACTAGTATTACGGGAGCGCCCATTCCTCCTGGAAGCATCCCGGCGTTTCCTCCGTGTCCCCCTGGGGGGAGGAGGATAGCGGGGACGTCTTTGAGGTGAATATTGTGGCCTAAAGTACTCCTGAGAGTGCTGTCTTGAAGGCACAAAATTCCTATTTTGGCGTGTGTTTCTCCTATAATTCCACTGAGGGGCGCTGCGGCGCTCCTCTGGGTGTAGATCATTAAAATGGCGGCGTGTCTGCGGGTAGGGGCGACGCGGATAGGAATCCTGCCGTCCCCGTGCTACATCCGCATAAGACCTCTGGGGCCGCTGCTCATCCCACTGAGAAAAATATTCCTCCTGTTCATAATGAGAACGTTCATCATCCTGGGCGAGCCACTCTGAAGGCGCAGCCTGACGTCGCCGTGCGCGTCTTCGCCCCGACCTGACCGGAAGCCAGTCGTATTCGGACCCATCCGACATATTGCAAAATTATTTTAATATGTCGCTGGTGTGGATGATGTAAAAAACTGGTTGGCGAAAAAAGGTTTGTTCGCTTTATAAAAATAAATTGTCTTTATCCGTTTCCTTTGTGAAAAAGAGAGAACGGAATGCTCGGAGGCGGGACTTCCGCCGAGGTCAAGATAATCACTTCCGGTTGATGGCTGGCTGCATAAACGGTGAGATACGCTTTTTTGTTCAAAAATATGCTGTATCTCGCGCTAATGAGCCACCGGAATATCTCGTGAGTAAAAATAGCACATGTAGTATCAAAAATAGGCTGTTTATTTACAGAAAATAGCGACTAGTGGAACGAAAGCGTCGCGCCGCGACCAGGCCTTCAACTGGACACGGCAAGTAAACAAATACAAGAAAAATACTACAATGTGTCAGAAAAATATGAAAAAAGTAGAAAATGTATATTTACATGAAACGAGTCAGATGGCAACGTTTCGGTAAGATACCTTCATCAGGCCTGACTCGTTTGTAGAGTATTAGCAGGTTAGCACGGCAGGTAGGCTAAAGTCAACCTTTTATCCTTGCAGTGAAAACAGGTATTGCAGGAGAAAGGTGTTAATAGCAATATAACATTTAAATGAAGGGGTGGGGTCCACGTCAAACACAAGTTGGCCTTCAAAATAGAAGTCTTGACCACAACACAAGTGTAAAAAGAAGACAACAGTGACCCTCTGAAGCCCCAGGATGCTACTGCAAAATCCTGTCTGCTAAAACAATAACATGAAATGATAGACATTGTTATTGTTATATGATATATAATATAATACAATGTAATATGGTATAAATATTATATAATATATTATAATAAATATATATGTATATATATATATATATATATATATATAATAATAGACAAACACTAGTACATTCAAATAGAAATAATACAGAAAGTACCCTGGATGTGTGACCTAGGGCTTCAGTATTAAACAGAGAGTTGGGAGAGGATATTCCCAGTAGGCTCCCCTTAGTGTAATGCTCTGAATGTACGTATGTGTACCGTACCCGAGGTTAGGGTTAGGGTTAGGGTTAGGGTTAGGGTTAGGGTTAGGTTTTAGGATTGGGGTTGGGGTAGGTTTTAGGTATATATTCCCTGTTACCTCCCCTTGATATGATGCTCCGATTGTATCCCATCCCCAAGTGAGTATATTTAATGCGTTTTCTGTCTGTTTTGGCAGGTCCAGGAGGGCGAGCGAGGGAGAGTGAGAGCCGTAAGAGGATTGGAGGCACTGGCTGGTTAGGTTTGGGGGTAGGTTTTAGGTAAGGAGAAGGGAATGGTTAGGGTTAGGGAAGAGGGGGGGTGGGGGGTATGGGAAAAATAAAGAAGGGAAAAACGGGAATGTGCACTGTCCGTCACAATCCAACGGGCTCACACTCACACCTCATTTAGGCCCCCTGGATGTCTGGTGCCCAATTTGGAGATCCAAAGGAGCTCCGCCCGGTGGCGTTGGGCGAGGCTCCATTTGGGATCCGTCTCTACGACAGTCGCCCGGACGGAAGACCACCCGTGTCGGAGAAAATGCTGCACCAGGTGAGTGTTGGTATTTTTATGCCTAACGATGTTGTACTTGTGTTGGGCGAATCTCCTAGCTAAGGTATTGCCCGTCTCGCCCACGTACATATCGCCACATCGTTGGCACCGAATCACGTACACACAGTTCCGGGTGTGTCGGCCGCCACGGCACAACGGCTGGAAAACCTTGCGGTTGTGGGGGTTCACCAACCATTGTGAGTGGCGGACAAGGGTGTCCCTCCTAGTGGAGGGCGGGTCTCTCAGTGAGCTGACCCTGGCCCTGACCAACAGATCATTCAAGTTGGGGTTCTTACGGTAGGCCGGCACCACGTAGCGCCCCGGCAGCCTCCCGCTACTCTCCGCAAAGGTCCGGAAGTGGTCTTTGACCTTCTTGGCGACCCGCACGGCCGAGGGAGAGTAGGTGGTGATGAGAGGGATCATGTCGGTCCCAGGGGGAGGCCCCTTCGGGTCCAAGAAGACCCTCAACTGCCGTCGGAGGAAGGACCTGGAATAGCCCCTCCCCTTCAGGGCAGAAAAGAGGGTCCTCGAGGCCGTCAGGAAGTCCTCCCTTCTGGTGCAGACACGATGGAACCTCAACAATTGGGATTTCACCAACCCCGCGAAGGTATGCTTGGGGTGGAAGCTGCTTTTGAAGAGGAGCGCGTGGGTGTCGGTCTCCTTGAAGAACACCCTGATGTCCAAGTGTTGCGTGTCGGCAAAGTCGGGACCCTTGAATGTCGTGGTGTCCAAAAAGTCGACCGATGTGTTGCTCGTGGTCGACTTGATGGTGATATTTTTATTGTGAGTGTTCAGCGTGTTTAAGAACACGCTGAACTCCTCACTGGAATGGGTCCAGACACCCCAGATGTCATCCAGGTACCGGAAGTAGTGGAGAGGACGTTTTGGGCAGGCGGCCAAGGCAGAGGTCTCCCACTCTGCCATAAAAATGTTGGCATACGCCGGTGCAAATTTCTTGCCCATAGCAGTGCCCTTAATTTGGAGGTAGAAACGACCGTCAAACTCAAAGTCGTTTCTCCTCAAATTAATGTCGAGGAGCTGCAGGAGCTCCTTTTCGGGCCTGCTAACGTCGCGGTACCTGTAGAAGACATTTTTGACAGCCTGTATCCCCTCATTTATATCAATGTTTGTATACAGGCTGTCAATGTCGATGGTGAACAAAATGGCATCTGGGGGAATGCAGACCTTCTTGATTTTATCAATAAAATCATAGGTATCCCTGAGGTAGCTGTCGTGCAGAACGGAAAGCGGCGTCAGATAATGATCGATGAACGCCGCCGTTCTGTACGTCTCGCTGCCGCAGTCAGACACAATGGGTCGCCCCGGAGGGATCTCGTGGGGCTTGCTCCACTTGTCTGGCTCCTTGTGAATTTTAGGGAGCATGTAGAACCTGCGGGGGCGAGGATCCGGCTCCCCCATGAGATACCTATGTTGTTTAAAATTGATAAATTTTTTAAGTAGAAGATTATCCAGAATCTTTTCTACCATGGGAATAGTTTGCGGATAAATAGGTTCCGGCAGTGGTTTATAATACGTCATGTCACTCAACTGCCGAGAACCCTCCCATATGTATTGCGATCTGTCAAAAATGACAACAGCACTCCCCTTGTCGGCTGGTTTGATCACAATATGTTTGTTTGTTTTTAGACTATGAAGGGCCTCGACTTCTCCGCGTGTCAAATTGGGAGCGACCGCAGGTGCGCAACCCGAACCGGACATGGAGAGCCCGTCGGACCGGACCATAGCCTGGAATTCCGGAGGCATAAGTCCAGGTGAGGGCTCCCAGCCGGAACGGGCTGTGAAGGGTGTGGGTCCGAGAGAATCTTGTTTCTCATAGTATACCTCAAGTTTGACACGTCTGTGGTAGCGCTGGAGGTCAAATTGAAGTTGATGATGCCAGTCGCTACTGAGATTAGTGGAAGGAATGAAGTTGAGGCCCTTATTGAGGAGGGAGATTTGTAAGGGGGTTGGCGTGAAATTATGGGCCAAATTTATCACGTTCTTATTACCCCCCCGAGCGATCGGGATTATGGGGATGCCAAGTTTAAAAAGTCAAGCCAGTGCTTGAGCATCAACTTGGCCGTGTCCCGAGTCCAGTGGACCAGGTCGGGTTGGGTCTCAAAGTCCCGGCTGTCGAGAGCCGGGATGTGAGCATAATTGTTGCTGATTAAACTATTCAGCCGCCCGAGGTTGTTTTTCTGCTCAACGGGCAAAGCGGCCGAATAGTTAATCAGGGGGATTAGCACTCGGGCCCGTGGGAAGGTAGCCACGGCCATCCTGAGTGCCCCTTGGAGCTGCTTAATAGCGGTCTCCTTAACTTTCTGCTCACGATGGTTGATCCCAAAGGCTAGAACCAACACTTCAACCGGTGCAGCAATTACGGTCTTGCGTAGGATGGCCTCCGCGTGTCTAAAACTGGCGCCCGGGTAACTGTCGATCTGAAGGTCGTCGACGTAAAAAGGTGGTAGGTGGGACAGATTGGAGTCGCCGATCACCAAGAATTTCTTGTTGGCCGACAACTTCCAATCCATCATCCTCCTACTCGAGACCATGTGTCTAGTGGGTCTACGGGGGGAGGCACTAGTCGTATCCTCTACCAACTCGACACATTCTGGAATTGACAGGTGTTGTGGAGTATCTGGGACGGAAGGCCTCTTGTGTGGCTTCCTTTTTAGTGCCCCAGGGAACAAATGTGCCCAATCGGGGGACTCCTGAGGAAGCATCTCCTGAGGGGGCGTCTCCTGAGGAGGCGTCCGCTGCAAGGGTGAGTCCTCATAGTCCACCATAGGAGCCCCGGAAAGTGTGGGCCCCCGTGGTGAAAATTCACCCTGTGGTGCCGTCTCATCTGCCGTCTCAGGCTGGAGAGGGGACCAGTCGGGGGTCGCGGAAGAGTAACGAGGGGACATCACCGAAGAAAGCCCCCGCTCCTGTTCTTCATCCCGAAAGTCGATCAGGAGAGGCGAGGAGGCCGTGGGTCCCCCTGGTGAGTCATCGTCGTCCTCTGTATGGGTGGGGGTGTCCTGGGTTTGATCCGCCCCGGAGCTTGTGGACCCACGTGGTGAGTCATCGTCGTCCTCGGTCTGAGTGGGGGTCTCCTGTGTGTCTTGTCTTGCAGGTGATCCCAGAGGAAGCCTCCTGCGAGATGCAGGAATAAGCTGGGTGGGCGGAGCCTCGCCGAGGGTGTCCTGGGCAGGCCCGCTGTCCGTGGCCCGGGGCTGTGTCACCCTCTGCTCCTTGGGTGGTTCCGGTCGACGAGGAAGGAAGATCGGGGCAACCCGTGCTGGAGGGATTGCATCCCGATCCACCTCAGGAGACCAATCTGGAGCCGCGGCGTCGGTGCTGGTAGCCACCGAGACCCGGGCGACGACCCGAGCCGGAGGGCTGCTAGCCCGTACCACCCCAGGAGCCCCGTCAGGGCCCGTAGGGTCAGTATGGGTGCCCACCGATACCCGGGTGGCGGTCTGGACCGGCAAGGACTGGGCCGGGCGTACCACCTCCGCGTTGACAGGGGGGTCGGCGAAGGCCGCGACGATCAGAGCCTCGGCCTTCCCGAGGGTGTCCCCCATCAGTCTGCGTCCCAGATGTTTCTTGGCCCATGTAGAGGCCAGCTGAAAAGCGGGTCTCCAAACCTCGTCAATAAAACTGGTTATCTTGTCCAATTCCACTTGTAGAGTGTTTTTATAATGGTCTCTTAAAACCTCAACCGTCGTTAATGCCCAAGTCCTGGCATTGCACCTGATAAGCGTCTCAACGTCAGGGTTGGAGACCGCTGGTTTGATCATGGTGGCAAGCGTCTCTTCCATTTTTATTATGGACTGGGGGTGAGTGTCTTTTGTAACATTATTCAAATGATGTGTTATTTTGATAATATTATAAAAACACTGTGCTTTTAAATTCCCCTCCATGGACGTTGTGGAGTTGTCAGGGGGTGCAGTCCTCCGAGAAGCGTCCTGACGCTTCTTGCGTGTCTTCTTGGGACGGGGAGGATTGCGGGGACGTCTTTGAGGCCAATGTTCAGGTAAAAAATAGTCCTGAGAATAATGTCTGGGAGGCCTAGAGTCCATGTCTCTACTGGTATTACGGGAGCGCCCATTCCTCCTGGAAGCATCCCGGCGTTTCCTCCGTGTCCCCCTGGGGGGAGGAGGATAGCGGGGACGTCTTTGAGGTGAATATTGTGGCCTAAAGTACTCCTGAGAGTGCTGTCTTGAAGGCACAAAATTCCTATTTTGGCGTGTGTTTCTCCTATAATTCCACTGAGGGGCGCTGCGGCGCTCTTGATGTAGGTCATCAAAATGGCGGCGTGTCTGCGGGTAGGGGCGACGCGGATAGGAATCCTGCCGTCCCCGTGCTACATCCGCATAAGACCTCTGGGGCCGCTGCTCATCCCACTGAGAAAAATATTCCTCCTGGTCATAATGACAACGTTCATCATCCTGGGCGAGCCACTCTGAAGGCGCAGCCTGACGTCGCCGTGCGCGTCTTCGCCCCGACCTGACCGGAAGCCAGTCGTATTCGAACCCATCCGACATATTGCAAAATTATTTTAATATGTCGCTGGTGTGGATGATGTGAAAAACTGGTTGGCGAAAAAAGGTTTGTTCGCTTTATAAAAATAAATTGTCTTTATCCGTTTCCTTTGTGAAAAAGAGAGAACGGAATGCTCGGAGGCGGGACTTCCGCCGAGGTCAAGATAATCACTTCCGGTTGATGGCTGGCTGCATAAACGGTGAGATACGCTTTTTTGTTCAAAAATATGCTGTATCTCGCGCTAATGAGCCACCGGAATATCTCGTGAGTAAAAATAGCACATGTAGTATCAAAAATAGGCTGTTTATTTACAGAAAATAGCGACTAGTGGAACGAAAGCGTCGCGCCGCGACCAGGCCTTCAACTGGACACGGCAAGTAAACAAATACAAGAAAAATACTACAATGTGTGAGAAAAATATGAAAAAAGTAGAAAATGTATATTTACATGAAACGAGTCAGATGGCAACGTTTCGGTAAGATACCTTCATCAGGCCTGACTCGTTTGTAGAGTATTAGCAGGTTAGCACGGCAGGTAGGCTAAAGTCAACCTTTTATCCTTGCAGTGAAAACAGGTATTGCAGGAGAAAGGTGTTAATAGCAATATAACATTTAAATGAAGGGGTGGGGTCCACGTCAAACACAAGTTGGCCTTCAAAATAGAAGTCTTGACCACAACACAAGTGTAAAAAGAAGACAACAGTGACCCTCTGAAGCCCCAGGATGCTACTGCAAAATCCTGTCTGCTAAAACAATAACCTGAAATGATAGACATTGTTATTGTTATATGATATATAATATAATACAATGTAATATGGTATAAATATTATATAATATATTATAATAAATATATATGTGTATATATATATATATATATATATATATATATATAATAATAATAGACAAACACTAGTACATTCAAATAGAAATAATACAGAAAGTACCCTGGATGTGTGACCTAGGGCTTCAGTATTAAACAGAGAGTTGGGAGAGGATAGTCCCAGTAAGCTCCCCTTAGTGTAATGCTCTGAATGTACGTATGTGTACCGTACCCGAGGTTAGGGTTAGGGTTAGGGTTAGGGTTAGGGTTAGGTTTTAGGATTAGGGTTGGGGTAGGTTTTAGGTATATATTCCCTGTTACCTCCCCTTAATATGATGCTCCGATTGTATATGAGTCCCATCCCCAGGTGAGTATATTTAATGCGTTTTCTGTCTGTTTTGGCAGGTCCAGGAGGGCGAGCGAGGGAGAGTGAGAGCCGTAAGAGGATTGGAGGCACTGGCTGGTTAGGTTTGGGGGTAGGTTTTAGGTAAGGAGAAGGGAATGGTTAGGGTTAGGGAAGAGGGGGGGTGGGGGGTATGGGAAAAATAAAGAAGGGAAAAACGGGAATGTGCACTGTCCGTCACAATCCAACGGGCTCACACTCACACCTCATTTAGGCCCCCTGGATGTCTGGTGCCCAATTTGGAGATCCAAAGGAGCTCCGCCCGGTGGCGTTGGGCGAGGCTCCATTTGGGATCCGTCTCTACGACAGTCGCCCGGACGGAAGACCACCCGTGTCGGAGAAAATGCTGAACCAGGTGAGTGTTGGTATTTTTATGCCTAACGATGTTGTACTTGTGTTGGGCGAATCTCCTAGCTAAGGTATTGCCCGTCTCGCCCACGTACATATCGCCACATCGTTGGCACCGAATCACGTACACACAGTTCCGGGTGTGTCGGCCGCCACGGCACAACGGCTGGAAAACCTTGCGGTTGTGGGGGTTCACCAACCATTGTGAGTGGCGGACAAGGGTGTCCCTCCTAGTGGAGGGCGGGTCTCTCAGTGAGCTGACCCTGGCCCTGACCAACAGATCATTCAAGTTGGGGTTCTTACGGTAGGCCGGCACCACGTAGCGCCCCGGCAGCCTCCCGCTACTCTCCGCAAAGGTCCGGAAGTGGTCTTTGACCTTCTTGGCGACCCGCACGGCCGAGGGAGAGTAGGTGGTGATGAGAGGGATCATGTCGGTCCCAGGGGGAGGCCCCTTCGGGTCCAAGAAGACCCTCAACTGCCGTCTGAGGAAGGACCTGGAATAGCCCCTCCCCCTCAGGGCAGAAAAGAGGGTCCTCGAGGCCGTCAGGAAGTCCTCCCTTCTGGTGCAGACACGATGGAACCTCAACAATTGGGATTTCACCAACCCCGCGAAGGTATGCTTGGGGTGGAAGCTGCTTTTGAAGAGGAGCGCGTGGGTGTCGGTCTCCTTGAAGAACACCCTGATGTCCAAGTGTTGCGTGTCGGCAAAGTCGGGACCCTTGAATGTCGTGGTGTCCAAAAAGTCGACCGATGTGTTGCTCGTGGTCGACTTGATGGTGATATTTTTATTGTGAGTGTTCAGCGTGTTTAAGAACACGCTGAACTCCTCACTGGAATGGGTCCAGACACCCCAGATGTCATCCAGGTACCGGAAGTAGTGGAGAGGACGTTTTGGGCAGGCGGCCAAGGCAGAGGTCTCCCACTCTGCCATAAAAATGTTGGCATACGCCGGTGCAAATTTCTTGCCCATAGCAGTGCCCTTAATTTGGAGGTAGAAACGACCGTCAAACTCAAAGTCGTTTCTCCTCAAATTAATGTCGAGGAGCTGCAGGAGCTCCTTTTCGGGCCTGCTAACGTCGCGGTACCTGTAGAAGACATTTTTGACAGCCTGTATCCCCTCATTTATATCAATGTTTGTATACAGGCTGTCAATGTCGATGGTAAACAAAATGGCATCTGGGGGAATGCAGACCTTCTTGATTTTATCAATAAAATCATAGGTATCCCTGAGGTAGCTGTCGTGCAGAACGGACAGCGGCGTCAGATAATGATCGATGAACGCCGCCGTTCTGTACGTCTCGCTGCCGCAGTCAGACACAATGGGTCGCCCCGGAGGGATCTCGTGGGGCTTGCTCCACTTGTCTGGCTCCTTGTGAATTTTAGGGAGCATGTAGAACCTGCGGGGGCGAGGATCCGGCTCCCCCATGAGATACCTATGTTGTTTAAAATTGATAAATTTTTTAAGTAGAAGATTATCCAGAATCTTTTCTACCATGGGAATAGTTTGCGGATAAATAGGTTCCGGCAGTGGTTTATAATACGTCATGTCACTCAACTGCCGAGAACCCTCCCATATGTATTGCGATCTGTCAAAAATGACAACAGCACTCCCCTTGTCGGCTGGTTTGATCACAATATGTTTGTTTGTTTTTAGACTATGAAGGGCCTCGACTTCTCCGCGTGTCAAATTGGGAGCGACCGCAGGTGCGCAACCCGAACCGGACATGGAGAGCCCGTCGGACCGGACCATAGCCTGGAATTCCGGAGGCATAAGTCCAGGTGAGGGCTCCCAGCCGGAACGGGCTGTGAACGGTGTAGGTCCGAGAGAATCTTGTTTCTCATAGTATACCTCAAGTTTGACACGTCTGTGGTAGCGCTGGAGGTCAAATTGAAGTTGATGATGCCAGTCGCTACTGAGATTAGTGGAAGGAATGAAGTTGAGGCCCTTATTGAGGAGGGAGATTTGTAAGGGGGTTGGCGTGAAATTATGGGCCAAATTTACCACGTTCTTATTACCCCCCCGAGCGATCGGGATTATGGGGATGCCAAGTTTAAAAAGTCAAGCCAGTGCTTGAGCATCAACTTGGCCGTGTCCCGAGTCCAGTGGACCAGGTCGGGTTGGGTCTCAAAGTCCCGGCTGTCGAGAGCCGGGATGTGAGCATAATTGTTCCTGATTAAACTATTCAGCAGCCCGAGGTTGTTTTTCTGCTCAACGGGCAAAGCGGCCGAATAGTTAATCAGGGGGATTAGCACTCGGGCCCGTGGGAAGGTAGCCACGGCCATCCTGAGTGCCCCTTGGAGCTGCTTAATAGCGGTCTCCTTAACTTTCTGCTCACGATGGTTGATCCCAAAGGCTAGAACCAACACTTCAACCGGTGCAGCAATTACGGTCTTGCGTAGGATGGCCTCCGCGTGTCTAAAACTGGCGCCCGGGTAACTGTCGATCTGAAGGTCGTCGACGTAAAAAGGTGGTAGGTGGGACAGATTGGAGTCGCCGATCACCAAGAATTTCTTGTTGGCCGACAACTTCCAATCCATCATCCTCCTACTCGAGACCATGTGTCTAGTGGGTCTACGGGGGGAGGCACTAGCCGTATCCTCTACCAACTCGACACATTCTGGAATAGACAGGTGTTGTGGAGTATCTGGGACGGAAGGCCTCTTGTGTGGCTTCCTTTTTAGTGCCCCAGGGAACAAATGTGCCCAATCGGGGGACTCCTGAGGAAGCATCTCCTGAGGGGGCGTCTCCTGAGGAGGCGTCCGCTGCAAGGGTGAGTCCTCATAGTCCACCATAGGAGCCCCGGAAAGTGTGGGCCCCCGTGGTGAAAATTCACCCTGTGGTGCCGTCTCATCTGCCGTCTCAGGCTGGAGAGGGGACCAGTCGGGGGTCGCGGAAGAGTAACGAGGGGACATCACCGAAGAAAGCCCCCGCTCCTGTTCTTCATCCCGAAAGTCGATCAGGAGAGGCGAGGAGGCCGTGGGTCCCCCTGGTGAGTCATCGTCGTCCTCTGTATGGGTGGGGGTGTCCTGGGTTTGATCCGCCCCGGAGCTTGTGGACCCACGTGGTGAGTCATCGTCGTCCTCGGTCTGAGTGGGGGTCTCCTGTGTGTCTTGTCTTGCAGGTGATCCCAGAGGAAGCCTCCTGCGAGATGCAGGAATAAGCTGGGTGGGCGGAGCCTCGCCGAGGGTGTCCTGGGCAGGCCCGCTGTCCGTGGCCCGGGGCTGTGTCACCCTCTGCTCCTTGGGTGGTTCCGGTCGACGAGGAAGGAAGATCGGGGCAACCCGTGCTGGAGGGATTGCTTCCCGATCCACCTCAGGAGACCAATCTGGAGCCACGGCGTCGGTGCTGGTAGCCACCGAGACCCGGGCGACGACCCGAGCCGGAGGGCTGCTAGCCCGTACCACCCCAGGAGCCCCGTCAGGGCCCGTAGGGTCAGTATGGGTGCCCACCGATACCCGGGTGGCGGTCTGGACCGGCAAGGACTGGGCCGGGCGTACCACCTCCGCGTTGACAGGGGGGTCGGCGAAGGCCGCGACGATCAGAGCCTCGGCCTTCCCGAGGGTGTCCCCCATCAGTCTGCGTCCCAGATGTTTCTTGGCCCATGTAGAGGCCAGCTGAAAAGCGGGTCTCCAAACCTCGTCAATAAAACTGGTTATCTTGTCCAATTCCACTTGTAGAGTGTTTTTATAATGGTCTCTTAAAACCTCAACCGTCGTTAATGCCCAAGTCCTGGCATTGCACCTGATAAGCGTCTCAACGTCAGGGTTGGAGACCGCTGGTTTGATCATGGTGGCAAGCGTCTCTTCCATTTTTATTATGGACTGGGGGTGAGTGTCTTTTGTAACATTATTCAAATGATGTGTTATTTTGATAATATTATAAAAACACTGTGCTTTTAAATTCCCCTCCATGGACGTTGGGGAGTTGTCAGGGGGTGCAGTCCTCCGAGAAGCGTCCTGACGCTTCTTGCGTGTCTTCTTGGGACGGGGAGGATTGCGGGGACGTCTTTGAGGCCAATGTTCAGGTAAGAAATAGTCCTGAGAATAATGTCTGGGAGGCCTAGAGTCCATGTCTCTACTAGTATTACGGGAGCGCCCATTCCTCCTGGAAGCATCCCGGCGTTTCCTCCGTGTCCCCCTGGGGGGAGGAGGATAGCGGGGACGTCTTTGAGGGGAATATTGTGGCCTAAAGTACTCCTGAGAGTGCTGTCTTGAAGGCACAAAATTCCTATTTTGGCGTGTGTTTCTCCTATAATTCCACTGAGGGGCGCTGCGGCGCTCCTCTGAGTGTAGATCATTAAAATGGCGGCGTGTCTGCGGGTAGGGGCGACGCGGATAGGAATCCTGCCGTCCCCGTGCTACATCCGCATAAGACCTCTGGGGCCGCTGCTCATCCCACTGAGAAAAATATTCCTCCTGGTCATAATGACAACGTTCATCATCCTGGGCGAGCCACTCTGAAGGCGCAGCCTGACGTCGCCGTGCGCGTCTTCGCCCCGACCTGACCGGAAGCCAGTCGTGTTCGAACCCATCCGACATATTGCAAAATTATTTTAATATGTCGCTGGTGTGGATGATGTAAAAAACTGGTTGGCGAAAAAAGGTTTGTTCGCTTTATAAAAATAAATTGTCTTTATTCGTTTCCTTTGTGAAAAAGAGAGAACGGAATGCTCGGAGGCGGGACTTCCGCCGAGGTCAAGATAATCACTTCCGGTTGATGGCTGGCTGCATAAACGGTGAGATACGCTTTTTTGTTCAAAAATATGCTGTATCTCGCGCTAATGAGCCACCGGAATATCTCGTGAGTAAAAATAGCACATGTAGTATCAAAAATAGGCTGTTTATTTACAGAAAATAGCGACTAGTGGAACGAAAGCGTCGCGCCGCGACCAGGCCTTCAACTGGACACGGCAAGTAAACAAATACAAGAAAAATACTACAATGTGTCAGAAAAATATGAAAAAAGTAGAAAATGTATATTTACATGAAACGAGTCAGATGGCAACGTTTCGGTAAGATACCTTCATCAGGCCTGACTCGTTTGTAGAGTATTAGCAGGTTAGCACGGCAGGTAGGCTAAAGTCAACCTTTTATCCTTGCAGTGAAAACAGGTATTGCAGGAGAAAGGTGTTAATAGCAATATAACATTTAAATGAAGGGGTGGGGTCCACGTCAAACACAAGTTGGCCTTCAAAATAGAAGTCTTGACCACAACACAAGTGTAAAAAGAAGACAAGAGTGACCCTCTGAAGCCCCAGGATGCTACTGCAAAATCCTGTCTGCTAAAACAATAACATGAAATGATAGACATTGTTATTGTTATATGATATATAATATAATACAAGGTAATATGGTATAAATATTATATAATATATTATAATAAATATATATGTATATATATATATATATATATATATATAATAATAGACAAACACTAGTACATTCAAATAGAAATAATACAGAAAGTACCCTGGATGTGTGACCTAGGGTTAGGGTTAGGGTTAGGGTTAGGGTTAGGGTTAGGGTTAGGGTTAGGGTTAGGGTTAGGGTTAGGGTTAGGGTTAGGTTTAGGAGTAGGGGGTGGGGGAAGGGGATAAAGGCACTGTCCGTGGACAACCTGTCCAGGCAACGTCCAAACCAACCGCAAGACCCTCCAAGGACCCTGAAAGAAAGCAATCCGAGTCTGCGTCAAATGCGGTGTCAAACACATGTTGGATTGGTATCCAGCGACGCGCGTTTCGGTCTTTCAGACCTCGTCAGGCTGGCTGAGCCATGCCTACTGGGACTCTTCTAGTTCCCTAGTAGGTGGGGCGCTTCTAATCCCCTGGCTGTCGGCTTCCCCGTTTCTCCACAGCAGGATGGGTTAGGGTTAGGGTTAGGGTTAGGGTTAGGGTTAGGGTTAGGGTTAGGGTTAGGGGTTTAGGGTTAGGGTTAGGGTTAGGGTTAGGGGTTTAGGGTTAGGGTTAGGGTTAGGGTTAGGGTTAGGGTTAGGGTTAGGGGTTAGGGTTAGGGTTAGGGTTAGGGTTAGGGTTAGGGTTAGGGGTTAGGGTTAGGGTTAGGGTTAGGGTTAGGTTTGGGGGTAGGTTTTAGGTAAGGAGAAGGGAATGGTTAGGGTTAGGGAAGAGGGGGGGTGGGGGGTATGGGAAAAATAAAGAAGGGAAAAACGGGAATGTGCACTGTCCGTCACAATCCAACGGGCTCACACTCACACCTCATTTAGGCCCCCTGGATGTCTGGTGCCCAATTTGGAGATCCAAAGGAGCTCCGCCCGGTGGCGTTGGGCGAGGCTCCATTTGGGATCCGTCTCTACGACAGTCGCCCGGACGGAAGACCACCCGTGTCGGAGAAAATGCTGCACCAGGTGAGTGTTGGTATTTTTATGCCTAACGATGTTGTACTTGTGTTGGGCGAATCTCCTAGCTAAGGTATTGCCCGTCTCGCCCACGTACATATCGCCACATCGTTGGCACCGAATCACGTACACACAGTTCCGGGTGTGTCGGCCGCCACGGCACAACGGCTGGAAAACCTTGCGGTTGTGGGGGTTCACCAACCATTGTGAGTGGCGGACAAGGGTGTCCCTCCTAGTGGAGGGCGGGTCTCTCAGTGAGCTGACCCTGGCCCTGACCAACAGATCATTCAAGTTGGGGTTCTTACGGTAGGCCGGCACCACGTAGCGCCCCGGCAGCCTCCCGCTACTCTCCGCAAAGGTCCGGAAGTGGTCTTTGACCTTCTTGGCGACCCGCACGGCCGAGGGAGAGTAGGTGGTGATGAGAGGGATCATGTCGGTCCCAGGGGGAGGCCCCTTCGGGTCCAAGAAGACCCTCAACTGCCGTCGGAGGAAGGACCTGGAATAGCCCCTCCCCTTCAGGGCAGAAAAGAGGGTCCTCGAGGCCGTCAGGAAGTCCTCCCTTCTGGTGCAGACACGATGGAACCTCAACAATTGGGATTTCACCAACCCCGCGAAGGTATGCTTGGGGTGGAAGCTGCTTTTGAAGAGGAGCGCGTGGGTGTCGGTCTCCTTGAAGAACACCCTGATGTCCAAGTGTTGCGTGTCGGCAAAGTCGGGACCCTTGAATGTCGTGGTGTCCAAAAAGTCGACCGATGTGTTGCTCGTGGTCGACTTGATGGTGATATTTTTATTGTGAGTGTTCAGCGTGTTTAAGAACACGCTGAACTCCTCACTGGAATGGGTCCAGACACCCCAGATGTCATCCAGGTACCGGAAGTAGTGGAGAGGACGTTTTGGGCAGGCGGCCAAGGCAGAGGTCTCCCACTCTGCCATAAAAATGTTGGCATACGCCGGTGCAAATTTCTTGCCCATAGCAGTGCCCTTAATTTGGAGGTAGAAACGACCGTCAAACTCAAAGTCGTTTCTCCTCAAATTAATGTCGAGGAGCTGCAGGAGCTCCTTTTCGGGCCTGCTAACGTCGCGGTACCTGTAGAAGACATTTTTGACAGCCTGTATCCCCTCATTTATATCAATGTTTGTATACAGGCTGTCAATGTCGATGGTAAACAAAATGGCATCTGGGGGAATGCAGACCTTCTTGATTTTATCAATAAAATCATAGGTATCCCTGAGGTAGCTGTCGTGCAGAACGGACAGCGGCGTCAGATAATGATCGATGAACGCCGCCGTTCTGTACGTCTCGCTGCCGCAGTCAGACACAATGGGTCGCCCCGGAGGGATCTCGTGGGGCTTGCTCCACTTGTCTGGCTCCTTGTGAATTTTAGGGAGCATGTAGAACCTGCGGGGGCGAGGATCCGGCTCCCCCATGAGATACCTATGTTGTTTAAAATTGATAAATTTTTTAAGTAGAAGATTATCCAGAATCTTTTCTACCATGGGAATAGTTTGCGGATAAATAGGTTCCGGCAGTGGTTTATAATACGTCATGTCACTCAACTGCCGAGAACCCTCCCATATGTATTGCGATCTGTCAAAAATGACAACAGCACTCCCCTTGTCGGCTGGTTTGATCACAATATGTTTGTTTGTTTTTAGACTATGAAGGGCCTCGACTTCTCCGCGTGTCAAATTGGGAGCGACCGCAGGTGCGCAACCCGAACCGGACATGGAGAGCCCGTCGGACCGGACCATAGCCTGGAATTCCGGAGGCATAAGTCCAGGTGAGGGCTCCCAGCCGGAACGGGCTGTGAAGGGTGTGGGTCCGAGAGAATCTTGTTTCTCATAGTATACCTCAAGTTTGACACGTCTGTGGTAGCGCTGGAGGTCAAATTGAAGTTGATGATGCCAGTCGCTACTGAGATTAGTGGAAGGAATGAAGTTGAGGCCCTTATTGAGGAGGGAGATTTGTAAGGGGGTTGGCGTGAAATTATGGGCCAAATTTATCACGTTCTTATTACCCCCCCGAGCGATCGGGATTATGGGGATGCCAAGTTTAAAAAGTCAAGCCAGTGCTTGAGCATCAACTTGGCCGTGTCCCGAGTCCAGTGGACCAGGTCGGGTTGGGTCTCAAAGTCCCGGCTGTCGAGAGCCGGGATGTGAGCATAATTGTTGCTGATTAAACTATTCAGCCGCCCGAGGTTGTTTTTCTGCTCAACGGGCAAAGCGGCCGAATAGTTAATCAGGGGGATTAGCACTCGGGCCCGTGGGAAGGTAGCCACGGCCATCCTGAGTGCCCCTTGGAGCTGCTTAATAGCGGTCTCCTTAACTTTCTGCTCACGATGGTTGATCCCAAAGGCTAGAACCAACACTTCAACCGGTGCAGCAATTACGGTCTTGCGTAGGATGGCCTCCGCGTGTCTAAAACTGGCGCCCGGGTAACTGTCGATCTGAAGGTCGTCGACGTAAAAAGGTGGTAGGTGGGACAGATTGGAGTCGCCGATCACCAAGAATTTCTTGTTGGCCGACAACTTCCAATCCATCATCCTCCTACTCGAGACCATGTGTCTAGTGGGTCTACGGGGGGAGGCACTAGTCGTATCCTCTACCAACTCGACACATTCTGGAATTGACAGGTGTTGTGGAGTATCTGGGACGGAAGGCCTCTTGTGTGGCTTCCTTTTTAGTGCCCCAGGGAACAAATGTGCCCAATCGGGGGACTCCTGAGGAAGCATCTCCTGAGGGGGCGTCTCCTGAGGAGGCGTCCGCTGCAAGGGTGAGTCCTCATAGTCCACCATAGGAGCCCCGGAAAGTGTGGGCCCCCGTGGTGAAAATTCACCCTGTGGTGCCGTCTCATCTGCCGTCTCAGGCTGGAGAGGGGACCAGTCGGGGGTCGCGGAAGAGTAACGAGGGGACATCACCGAAGAAAGCCCCCGCTCCTGTTCTTCATCCCGAAAGTCGATCAGGAGAGGCGAGGAGGCCGTGGGTCCCCCTGGTGAGTCATCGTCGTCCTCTGTATGGGTGGGGGTGTCCTGGGTCTGATCCGCCCCGGAGCTTGTGGACCCACGTGGTGAGTCATCGTCGTCCTCGGTCTGAGTGGGGGTCTCCTGTGTGTCTTGTCTTGCAGGTGATCCCAGAGGAAGCCTCCTGCGAGATGCAGGAATAAGCTGGGTGGGCGGAGCCTCGCCGAGGGTGTCCTGGGCAGGCCCGCTGTCCGTGGCCCGGGGCTGTGTCACCCTCTGCTCCTTGGGTGGTTCCGGTCGACGAGGAAGGAAGATCGGGGCAACCCGTGCTGGAGGGATTGCATCCCGATCCACCTCAGGAGACCAATCTGGAGCCACGGCGTCGGTGCTGGTAGCCACCGAGACCCGGGCGACGACCCGAGCCGGAGGGCTGCTAGCCCGTACCACCCCAGGAGCCCCGTCAGGGCCCGTAGGGTCAGTATGGGTGCCCACCGATACCCGGGTGGCGGTCTGGACCGGCAAGGACTGGGCCGGGCGTACCACCTCCGCGTTGACAGGGGGGTCGGCGAAGGCCGCGACGATCAGAGCCTCGGCCTTCCCGAGGGTGTCCCCCATCAGTCTGCGTCCCAGATGTTTCTTGGCCCATGTAGAGGCCAGCTGAAAAGCGGGTCTCCAAACCTCGTCAATAAAACTGGTTATCTTGTCCAATTCCACTTGTAGAGTGTTTTTATAATGGTCTCTTAAAACCTCAAGCGTCGTTAATGCCCAAGTCCTGGCATTGCACCTGATAAGCGTCTCAACGTCAGGGTTGGAGACCGCTGGTTTGATCATGGTGGCAAGCGTCTCTTCCATTTTTATTATGGACTGGGGGTGAGTGTCTTTTGTAACATTATTCAAATGATGTGTTATTTTGATAATATTATAAAAACACTGTGCTTTTAAATTCCCCTCCATGGACGTTGTGGAGTTGTCAGGGGGTGCAGTCCTCCGAGAAGCGTCCTGACGCTTCTTGCGTGTCTTCTTGGGACGGGGAGGATTGCGGGGACGTCTTTGAGGCCAATGTTCAGGTAAAAAATAGTCCTGAGAATAATGTCTGGGAGGCCTAGAGTCCATGTCTCTACTGGTATTACGGGAGCGCCCATTCCTCCTGGAAGCATCCCGGCGTTTCCTCCGTGTCCCCCTGGGGGGAGGAGGATAGCGGGGACGTCTTTGAGGTGAATATTGTGGCCTAAAGTACTCCTGAGAGTGCTGTCTTGAAGGCACAAAATTCCTATTTTGGCGTGTGTTTCTCCTATAATTCCACTGAGGGGCGCTGCGGCGCTCTTGATGTAGGTCATCAAAATGGCGGCGTGTCTGCGGGTAGGGGCGACGCGGATAGGAATCCTGCCGTCCCCGTGCTACATCCGCATAAGACCTCTGGGGCCGCTGCTCATCCCACTGAGAAAAATATTCCTCCTGGTCATAATGACAACGTTCATCATCCTGGGCGAGCCACTCTGAAGGCGCAGCCTGACGTCGCCGTGCGCGTCTTCGCCCCGACCTGACCGGAAGCCAGTCGTATTCGAACCCATCCGACATATTGCAAAATTATTTTAATATGTCGCTGGTGTGGATGATGTGAAAAACTGGTTGGCGAAAAAAGGTTTGTTCGCTTTATAAAAATAAATTGTCTTTATCCGTTTCCTTTGTGAAAAAGAGAGAACGGAATGCTCGGAGGCGGGACTTGGGTTAGGGTTAGGGTTAGGGTTAGGGTTAGGGTTAGGGGTTAGGGTTAGGGTTAGGGTTAGGGTTAGGGTTAGGGTTAGGGTTAGGGTTAGGGTTAGGGTTAGGGTTAGGGGTTAGGGGTTAGGGGTTAGGGGTTAGGGTTAGGGTTAGGGTTAGGGTTAGGGTTAGGGTTAGGTGTTGGGGGTTAAGGTTAGGGTTAGGGTTGGGGGTAGGGTTAGGGTTAGGCACTGTCCATCAACAATCCGCCCAGTGACCCCCCACCAGACGCACACCCCCCAGGGACCCCGAACGAACACCGCCGAACGTGGCGTCAGACACATTATTCAATCAAATTCCACATCATGCGACGCGCGTTTCGGTCTGCATGACCTCATCAGGCATGAAATTTTGAGAAATTGGCCTCATTACCTCTCTCTGAGCAAGATGTCCCCTCATCTGCTGGAGGAAAAATGAGCCAGAATTGCAAAACGAGGTTTTATAGAAGAGCCTGCAGGGGGCGTGGGTTAGGGTTAGGGTTAGGGTTAGGGTTAGGGTTAGGGTTAGGGTTAGGGTTAGGGTTAGGGTTAGGGTTAGGGTTAGAGGGTTAGGGTTAGAGGGTTAGGGTTAGGGTTAGGGTTAGGGTTAGGGTTAGGGTTAGGGTTAGGGTTAGGGTTAGGGGGTTAGAGGGTTAGGGTTAGGGTTAGGGTTAGGGTTAGGGTTAGGGTTAGGGTTAGGTTTGGGGGTAGGTTTTAGGTAAGGAGAAGGGAATGGTTAGGGTTAGGGAAGAGGGGGGGTGGGGGGTATGGGAAAAATAAAGAAGGGAAAAACGGGAATGTGCACTGTCCGTCACAATCCAACGGGCTCACACTCACACCTCATTTAGGCCCCCTGGATGTCTGGTGCCCAATTTGGAGATCCAAAGGAGCTCCGCCCGGTGGCGTTGGGCGAGGCTCCATTTGGGATCCGTCTCTACGACAGTCGCCCGGACGGAAGACCACCCGTGTCGGAGAAAATGCTGAACCAGGTGAGTGTTGGTATTTTTATGCCTAACGATGTTGTACTTGTGTTGGGCGAATCTCCTAGCTAAGGTATTGCCCGTCTCGCCCACGTACATATCGCCACATCGTTGGCACCGAACCACGTACACACAGTTCCGGGTGTGTCGGCCGCCACGGCACAACGGCTGGAAAACCTTGCGGTTGTGGGGGTTCACCAACCATTGTGAGTGGCGGACAAGGGTGTCCCTCCTAGTGGAGGGCGGGTCTCTCAGTGAGCTGACCCTGGCCCTGACCAACAGATCATTCAAGTTGGGGTTCTTACGGTAGGCCGGCACCACGTAGCGCCCCGGCAGCCTCCCGCTACTCTCCGCAAAGGTCCGGAAGTGGTCTTTGACCTTCTTGGCGACCCGCACGGCCGAGGGAGAGTAGGTGGTGATGAGAGGGATCATGTCGGTCCCAGGGGGAGGCCCCTTCGGGTCCAAGAAGACCCTCAACTGCCGTCTGAGGAAGGACCTGGAATAGCCCCTCCCCTTCAGGGCAGAAAAGAGGGTCCTCGAGGCCGTCAGGAAGTCCTCCCTTCTGGTGCAGACACGATGGAACCTCAACAATTGGGATTTCACCAACCCCGCGAAGGTATGCTTGGGGTGGAAGCTGCTTTTGAAGAGGAGCGCGTGGGTGTCGGTCTCCTTGAAGAACACCCTGATGTCCAAGTGTTGCGTGTCGGCAAAGTCGGGACCCTTGAATGTCGTGGTGTCCAAAAAGTCGACCGATGTGTTGCTCGTGGTCGACTTGATGGTGATATTTTTATTGTGAGTGTTCAGCGTGTTTAAGAACACGCTGAACTCCTCACTGGAATGGGTCCAGACACCCCAGATGTCATCCAGGTACCGGAAGTAGTGGAGAGGACGTTTTGGGCAGGCGGCCAAGGCAGAGGTCTCCCACTCTGCCATAAAAATGTTGGCATACGCCGGTGCAAATTTCTTGCCCATAGCAGTGCCCTTAATTTGGAGGTAGAAACGACCGTCAAACTCAAAGTCGTTTCTCCTCAAATTAATGTCGAGGAGCTGCAGGAGCTCCTTTTCGGGCCTGCTAACGTCGCGGTACCTGTAGAAGACATTTTTGACAGCCTGTATCCCCTCATTTATATCAATGTTTGTATACAGGCTGTCAATGTCGATGGTGAACAAAATGGCATCTGGGGGAATGCAGACCTTCTTGATTTTATCAATAAAATCATAGGTATCCCTGAGGTAGCTGTCGTGCAGAACGGACAGCGGCGTCAGATAATGATCGATGAACGCCGCCGTTCTGTACGTCTCGCTGCCGCAGTCAGACACAATGGGTCGCCCCGAAGGGATCTCGTGGGGCTTGCTCCACTTGTCTGGCTCCTTGTGAATTTTAGGGAGCATGTAGAACCTGCGGGGGCGAGGATCCGGCTCCCCCATGAGATACCTATGTTGTTTAAAATTGATAAATTTTTTAAGTAGAAGATTATCCAGAATCTTTTCTACCATGGGAATAGTTTGCGGATAAATAGGTTCCGGCAGTGGTTTATAATACGTCATGTCACTCAACTGCCGAGAACCCTCCCATATGTATTGCGATCTGTCAAAAATGACAACAGCACTCCCCTTGTCGGCTGGTTTGATCACAATATGTTTGTTTGTTTTTAGACTATGAAGGGCCTCGACTTCTCCGCGTGTCAAATTGGGAGCGACCGCAGGTGCGCAACCCGAACCGGACATGGAGAGCCCGTCGGACCGGACCATAGCCTGGAATTCCGGAGGCATAAGTCCAGGTGAGGGCTCCCAGCCGGAACGGGCTGTGAAGGGTGTGGGTCCGAGAGAATCTTGTTTCTCATAGTATACCTCAAGTTTGACACGTCTGTGGTAGCGCTGGAGGTCAAATTGAAGTTGATGATGCCAGTCGCTACTGAGATTAGTGGAAGGAATGAAGTTGAGGCCCTTATTGAGGAGGGAGATTTGTAAGGGGGTTGGCGTGAAATTATGGGCCAAATTTATCACGTTCTTATTACCCCCCCGAGCGATCGGGATTATGGGGATGCCAAGTTTAAAAAGTCAAGCCAGTGCTTGAGCATCAACTTGGCCGTGTCCCGAGTCCAGTGGACCAGGTCGGGTTGGGTCTCAAAGTCCCGGCTGTCGAGAGCCGGGATGTGAGCATAATTGTTGCTGATTAAACTATTCAGCCGCCCGAGGTTGTTTTTCTGCTCAACGGGCAAAGCGGCCGAATAGTTAATCAGGGGGATTAGCACTCGGGCCCGTGGGAAGGTAGCCACGGCCATCCTGAGTGCCCCTTGGAGCTGCTTAATAGCGGTCTCCTTAACTTTCTGCTCACGATGGTTGATCCCAAAGGCTAGAACCAACACTTCAACCGGTGCAGCAATTACGGTCTTGCGTAGGATGGCCTCCGCGTGTCTAAAACTGGCGCCCGGGTAACTGTCGATCTGAAGGTCGTCGACGTAAAAAGGTGGTAGGTGGGACAGATTGGAGTCGCCGATCACCAAGAATTTCTTGTTGGCCGACAACTTCCAATCCATCATCCTCCTACTCGAGACCATGTGTCTAGTGGGTCTACGGGGGGAGGCACTAGTCGTATCCTCTACCAACTCGACACATTCTGGAATTGACAGGTGTTGTGGAGTATCTGGGACGGAAGGCCTCTTGTGTGGCTTCCTTTTTAGTGCCCCAGGGAACAAATGTGCCCAATCGGGGGACTCCTGAGGAAGCATCTCCTGAGGGGGCGTCTCCTGAGGAGGCGTCCGCTGCAAGGGTGAGTCCTCATAGTCCACCATAGGAGCCCCGGAAAGTGTGGGCCCCCGTGGTGAAAATTCACCCTGTGGTGCCGTCTCATCTGCCGTCTCAGGCTGGAGAGGGGACCAGTCGGGGGTCGCGGAAGAGTAACGAGGGGACATCACCGAAGAAAGCCCCCGCTCCTGTTCTTCATCCCGAAAGTCGATCAGGAGAGGCGAGGAGGCCGTGGGTCCCCCTGGTGAGTCATCGTCGTCCTCTGTATGGGTGGGGGTGTCCTGGGTTTGATCCGCCCCGGAGCTTGTGGACCCACGTGGTGAGTCATCGTCGTCCTCGGTCTGAGTGGGGGTCTCCTGTGTGTCTTGTCTTGCAGGTGATCCCAGAGGAAGCCTCCTGCGAGATGCAGGAATAAGCTGGGTGGGCGGAGCCTCGCCGAGGGTGTCCTGGGCAGGCCCGCTGTCCGTGGCCCGGGGCTGTGTCACCCTCTGCTCCTTGGGTGGTTCCGGTCGACGAGGAAGGAAGATCGGGGCAACCCGTGCTGGAGGGATTGCATCCCGATCCACCTCAGGAGACCAATCTGGAGCCACGGCGTCGGTGCTGGTAGCCACCGAGACCCGGGCGACGACCCGAGCCGGAGGGCTGCTAGCCCGTACCACCCCAGGAGCCCCGTCAGGGCCCGTAGGGTCAGTATGGGTGCCCACCGATACCCGGGTGGCGGTCTGGACCGGCAAGGACTGGGCCGGGCGTACCACCTCCGCGTTGACAGGGGGGTCGGCGAAGGCCGCGACGATCAGAGCCTCGGCCTTCCCGAGGGTGTCCCCCATCAGTCTGCGTCCCAGATGTTTCTTGGCCCATGTAGAGGCCAGCTGAAAAGCGGGTCTCCAAACCTCGTCAATAAAACTGGTTATCTTGTCCAATTCCACTTGTAGAGTGTTTTTATAATGGTCTCTTAAAACCTCAACCGTCGTTAATGCCCAAGTCCTGGCATTGCACCTGATAAGCGTCTCAACGTCAGGGTTGGAGACCGCTGGTTTGATCATGGTGGCAAGCGTCTCTTCCATTTTTATTATGGACTGGGGGTGAGTGTCTTTTGTAACATTATTCAAATGATGTGTTATTTTGATAATATTATAAAAACACTGTGCTTTTAAATTCCCCTCCATGGACGTTGTGGAGTTGTCAGGGGGTGCAGTCCTCCGAGAAGCGTCCTGACGCTTCTTGCGTGTCTTCTTGGGACGGGGAGGATTGCGGGGACGTCTTTGAGGCCAATGTTCAGGTAAAAAATAGTCCTGAGAATAATGTCTGGGAGGCCTAGAGTCCATGTCTCTACTGGTATTACGGGAGCGCCCATTCCTCCTGGAAGCATCCCGGCGTTTCCTCCGTGTCCCCCTGGGGGGAGGAGGATAGCGGGGACGTCTTTGAGGTGAATATTGTGGCCTAAAGTACTCCTGAGAGTGCTGTCTTGAAGGCACAAAATTCCTATTTTGGCGTGTGTTTCTCCTATAATTCCACTGAGGGGCGCTGCGGCGCTCTTGATGTAGGTCATCAAAATGGCGGCGTGTCTGCGGGTAGGGGCGACGCGGATAGGAATCCTGCCGTCCCCGTGCTACATCCGCATAAGACCTCTGGGGCCGCTGCTCATCCCACTGAGAAAAATATTCCTCCTGGTCATAATGACAACGTTCATCATCCTGGGCGAGCCACTCTGAAGGCGCAGCCTGACGTCGCCGTGCGCGTCTTCGCCCCGACCTGACCGGAAGCCAGTCGTATTCGAACCCATCCGACATATTGCGAAATTATTTTAATATGTCGCTGGTGTGGATGATGTGAAAAACTGGTTGGCGAAAAAAGGTTTGTTCGCTTTATAAAAATAAATTGTCTTTATCCGTTTCCTTTGTGAAAAAGAGAGAACGGAATGCTCGGAGGCGGGACTTCCGCCGAGGTCAAGATAATCACTTCCGGTTGATGGCTGGCTGCATAAACGGTGAGATACGCTTTTTTGTTCAAAAATATGCTGTATCTCGCGCTAATGAGCCACCGGAATATCTCGTGAGTAAAAATAGCACATGTAGTATCAAAAATAGGCTGTTTATTTACAGAAAATAGCGACTAGTGGAACGAAAGCGTCGCGCCGCGACCAGGCCTTCAACTGGACACGGCAAGTAAACAAATACAAGAAAAATACTACAATGTGTCAGAAAAATTGAAAAAAGTAGAAAATGTATATTTACATGAAACGAGTCAGATGGCAACGTTTCGGTAAGATACCTTCATCAGGCCTGACTCGTTTGTAGAGTATTAGCAGGTTAGCACGGCAGGTAGGCTAAAGTCAACCTTTTATCCTTGCAGTGAAAACAGGTATTGCAGGAGAAAGGTGTTAATAGCAATATAACATTTAAATGAAGGGGTGGGGTCCACGTCAAACACAAGTTGGCCTTCAAAATAGAAGTCTTGACCACAACACAAGTGTAAAAAGAAGACAACAGTGACCCTCTGAAGCCCCAGGATGCTACTGCAAAATCCTGTCTGCTAAAACAATAACATGAAATGATAGACATTGTTATTGTTATATGATATATAATATAATACAAGGTAATATGGTATAAATATTATATAATATATTATAATAAATATATATGTATATATATATATATATATATATATATAATAATAGACAAACACTAGTACATTCAAATAGAAATAATACAGAAAGTACCCTGGATGTGTGACCTAGGGCTTCAGTATTAAACAGAGAGTTGGGAGAGGATATTCCCAGTAGGCTCCCCTTAGTGTAATGCTCTGAATGTACGTATGTGTACCGTACCCGAGGTTAGGGTTAGGGTTAGGGTTAGGGTTAGGGTTAGGGTTAGGGTTAGGGTTAGGGTTAGGGTTAGGGTTAGGGTTAGGGTTAGGGTTAGGGTTAGGGTTAGGGTTAGGGTTAGGGTTAGGGTTAGGGTTAGGGTTAGGGTTAGGGTTAGGGTTAGGGTTAGGTTTGGGGGTAGGTTTTAGGTAAGGAGAAGGGAATGGTTAGGGTTAGGGAAGAGGGGGGGTGGGGGGTATGGGAAAAATAAAGAAGGGAAAAACGGGAATGTGCACTGTCCGTCACAATCCAACGGGCTCACACTCACACCTCATTTAGGCCCCCTGGATGTCTGGTGCCCAATTTGGAGATCCAAAGGAGCTCCGCCCGGTGGCGTTGGGCGAGGCTCCATTTGGGATCCGTCTCTACGACAGTCGCCCGGACGGAAGACCACCCGTGTCGGAGAAAATGCTGAACCAGGTGAGTGTTGGTATTTTTATGCCTAACGATGTTGTACTTGTGTTGGGCGAATCTCCTAGCTAAGGTATTGCCCGTCTCGCCCACGTACATATCGCCACATCGTTGGCACCGAACCACGTACACACAGTTCCGGGTGTGTCGGCCGCCACGGCACAACGGCTGGAAAACCTTGCGGTTGTGGGGGTTCACCAACCATTGTGAGTGGCGGACAAGGGTGTCCCTCCTAGTGGAGGGCGGGTCTCTCAGTGAGCTGACCCTGGCCCTGACCAACAGATCATTCAAGTTGGGGTTCTTACGGTAGGCCGGCACCACGTAGCGCCCCGGCAGCCTCCCGCTACTCTCCGCAAAGGTCCGGAAGTGGTCTTTGACCTTCTTGGCGACCCGCACGGCCGAGGGAGAGTAGGTGGTGATGAGAGGGATCATGTCGGTCCCAGGGGGAGGCCCCTTCGGGTCCAAGAAGACCCTCAACTGCCGTCTGAGGAAGGACCTGGAATAGCCCCTCCCCTTCAGGGCAGAAAAGAGGGTCCTCGAGGCCGTCAGGAAGTCCTCCCTTCTGGTGCAGACACGATGGAACCTCAACAATTGGGATTTCACCAACCCCGCGAAGGTATGCTTGGGGTGGAAGCTGCTTTTGAAGAGGAGCGCGTGGGTGTCGGTCTCCTTGAAGAACACCCTGATGTCCAAGTGTTGCGTGTCGGCAAAGTCGGGACCCTTGAATGTCGTGGTGTCCAAAAAGTCGACCGATGTGTTGCTCGTGGTCGACTTGATGGTGATATTTTTATTGTGAGTGTTCAGCGTGTTTAAGAACACGCTGAACTCCTCACTGGAATGGGTCCAGACACCCCAGATGTCATCCAGGTACCGGAAGTAGTGGAGAGGACGTTTTGGGCAGGCGGCCAAGGCAGAGGTCTCCCACTCTGCCATAAAAATGTTGGCATACGCCGGTGCAAATTTCTTGCCCATAGCAGTGCCCTTAATTTGGAGGTAGAAACGACCGTCAAACTCAAAGTCGTTTCTCCTCAAATTAATGTCGAGGAGCTGCAGGAGCTCCTTTTCGGGCCTGCTAACGTCGCGGTACCTGTAGAAGACATTTTTGACAGCCTGTATCCCCTCATTTATATCAATGTTTGTATACAGGCTGTCAATGTCGATGGTGAACAAAATGGCATCTGGGGGAATGCAGACCTTCTTGATTTTATCAATAAAATCATAGGTATCCCTGAGGTAGCTGTCGTGCAGAACGGACAGCGGCGTCAGATAATGATCGATGAACGCCGCCGTTCTGTACGTCTCGCTGCCGCAGTCAGACACAATGGGTCGCCCCGAAGGGATCTCGTGGGGCTTGCTCCACTTGTCTGGCTCCTTGTGAATTTTAGGGAGCATGTAGAACCTGCGGGGGCGAGGATCCGGCTCCCCCATGAGATACCTATGTTGTTTAAAATTGATAAATTTTTTAAGTAGAAGATTATCCAGAATCTTTTCTACCATGGGAATAGTTTGCGGATAAATAGGTTCCGGCAGTGGTTTATAATACGTCATGTCACTCAACTGCCGAGAACCCTCCCATATGTATTGCGATCTGTCAAAAATGACAACAGCACTCCCCTTGTCGGCTGGTTTGATCACAATATGTTTGTTTGTTTTTAGACTATGAAGGGCCTCGACTTCTCCGCGTGTCAAATTGGGAGCGACCGCAGGTGCGCAACCCGAACCGGACATGGAGAGCCCGTCGGACCGGACCATAGCCTGGAATTCCGGAGGCATAAGTCCAGGTGAGGGCTCCCAGCCGGAACGGGCTGTGAAGGGTGTGGGTCCGAGAGAATCTTGTTTCTCATAGTATACCTCAAGTTTGACACGTCTGTGGTAGCGCTGGAGGTCAAATTGAAGTTGATGATGCCAGTCGCTACTGAGATTAGTGGAAGGAATGAAGTTGAGGCCCTTATTGAGGAGGGAGATTTGTAAGGGGGTTGGCGTGAAATTATGGGCCAAATTTATCACGTTCTTATTACCCCCCCGAGCGATCGGGATTATGGGGATGCCAAGTTTAAAAAGTCAAGCCAGTGCTTGAGCATCAACTTGGCCGTGTCCCGAGTCCAGTGGACCAGGTCGGGTTGGGTCTCAAAGTCCCGGCTGTCGAGAGCCGGGATGTGAGCATAATTGTTGCTGATTAAACTATTCAGCCGCCCGAGGTTGTTTTTCTGCTCAACGGGCAAAGCGGCCGAATAGTTAATCAGGGGGATTAGCACTCGGGCCCGTGGGAAGGTAGCCACGGCCATCCTGAGTGCCCCTTGGAGCTGCTTAATAGCGGTCTCCTTAACTTTCTGCTCACGATGGTTGATCCCAAAGGCTAGAACCAACACTTCAACCGGTGCAGCAATTACGGTCTTGCGTAGGATGGCCTCCGCGTGTCTAAAACTGGCGCCCGGGTAACTGTCGATCTGAAGGTCGTCGACGTAAAAAGGTGGTAGGTGGGACAGATTGGAGTCGCCGATCACCAAGAATTTCTTGTTGGCCGACAACTTCCAATCCATCATCCTCCTACTCGAGACCATGTGTCTAGTGGGTCTACGGGGGGAGGCACTAGTCGTATCCTCTACCAACTCGACACATTCTGGAATTGACAGGTGTTGTGGAGTATCTGGGACGGAAGGCCTCTTGTGTGGCTTCCTTTTTAGTGCCCCAGGGAACAAATGTGCCCAATCGGGGGACTCCTGAGGAAGCATCTCCTGAGGGGGCGTCTCCTGAGGAGGCGTCCGCTGCAAGGGTGAGTCCTCATAGTCCACCATAGGAGCCCCGGAAAGTGTGGGCCCCCGTGGTGA
>NC_084557.2:55235691-55246649 GCF_033978685.3 Nerophis lumbriciformis
ACAACGGCTGGAAAACCTTGCGGTTGTGGGGGTTCACCAACCATTGTGAGTGGCGGACAAGGGTGTCCCTCCTAGTGGAGGGCGGGTCTCTCAGTGAGCTGACCCTGGCCCTGACCAACAGATCATTCAAGTTGGGGTTCTTACGGTAGGCCGGCACCACGTAGCGCCCCGGCAGCCTCCCGCTACTCTCCGCAAAGGTCCGGAAGTGGTCTTTGACCTTCTTGGCGACCCGCACGGCCGAGGGAGAGTAGGTGGTGATGAGAGGGATCATGTCGGTCCCAGGGGGAGGCCCCTTCGGGTCCAAGAAGACCCTCAACTGCCGTCGGAGGAAGGACCTGGAATAGCCCCTCCCCTTCAGGGCAGAAAAGAGGGTCCTCGAGGCCGTCAGGAAGTCCTCCCTTCTGGTGCAGACACGATGGAACCTCAACAATTGGGATTTCACCAACCCCGCGAAGGTATGCTTGGGGTGGAAGCTGCTTTTGAAGAGGAGCGCGTGGGTGTCGGTCTCCTTGAAGAACACCCTGATGTCCAAGTGTTGCGTGTCGGCAAAGTCGGGACCCTTGAATGTCGTGGTGTCCAAAAAGTCGACCGATGTGTTGCTCGTGGTCGACTTGATGGTGATATTTTTATTGTGAGTGTTCAGCGTGTTTAAGAACACGCTGAACTCCTCACTGGAATGGGTCCAGACACCCCAGATGTCATCCAGGTACCGGAAGTAGTGGAGAGGACGTTTTGGGCAGGCGGCCAAGGCAGAGGTCTCCCACTCTGCCATAAAAATGTTGGCATACGCCGGTGCAAATTTCTTGCCCATAGCAGTGCCCTTAATTTGGAGGTAGAAACGACCGTCAAACTCAAAGTCGTTTCTCCTCAAATTAATGTCGAGGAGCTGCAGGAGCTCCTTTTCGGGCCTGCTAACGTCGCGGTACCTGTAGAAGACATTTTTGACAGCCTGTATCCCCTCATTTATATCAATGTTTGTATACAGGCTGTCAATGTCGATGGTGAACAAAATGGCATCTGGGGGAATGCAGACCTTCTTGATTTTATCAATAAAATCATAGGTATCCCTGAGGTAGCTGTCGTGCAGAACGGAAAGCGGCGTCAGATAATGATCGATGAACGCCGCCGTTCTGTACGTCTCGCTGCCGCAGTCAGACACAATGGGTCGCCCCGGAGGGATCTCGTGGGGCTTGCTCCACTTGTCTGGCTCCTTGTGAATTTTAGGGAGCATGTAGAACCTGCGGGGGCGAGGATCCGGCTCCCCCATGAGATACCTATGTTGTTTAAAATTGATAAATTTTTTAAGTAGAAGATTATCCAAAATCTTTTCTACCATGGGAATAGTTTGCGGATAAATAGGTTCCGGCAGTGGTTTATAATACGTCATGTCACTCAACTGCCGAGAACCCTCCCATATGTATTGCGATCTGTCAAAAATGACAACAGCACTCCCCTTGTCGGCTGGTTTGATCACAATATGTTTGTTTGTTTTTAGACTATGAAGGGCCTCGACTTCTCCGCGTGTCAAATTGGGAGCGACCGCAGGTGCGCAACCCGAACCGGACATGGAGAGCCCGTCGGACCGGACCATAGCCTGGAATTCCGGAGGCATAAGTCCAGGTGAGGGCTCCCAGCCGGAACGGGCTGTGAACGGTGTAGGTCCGAGAGAATCTTGTTTCTCATAGTATACCTCAAGTTTGACACGTCTGTGGTAGCGCTGGAGGTCAAATTGAAGTTGATGATGCCAGTCGCTACTGAGATTAGTGGAAGGAATGAAGTTGAGGCCCTTATTGAGGAGGGAGATTTGTAAGGGGGTTGGCGTGAAATTATGGGCCAAATTTATCACGTTCTTATTACCCCCCCGAGCGATCGGGATTATGGGGATGCCAAGTTTAAAAAGTCAAGCCAGTGCTTGAGCATCAACTTGGCCGTGTCCCGAGTCCAGTGGACCAGGTCGGGTTGGGTCTCAAAGTCCCGGCTGTCGAGAGCCGGGATGTGAGCATAATTGTTCCTGATTAAACTATTCAGCCGCCCGAGGTTGTCTTTCTGCTCAACGGGCAAAGCGGCCGAATAGTTAATCAGGGGGATTAGCACTCGGGCCCGTGGGAAGGTAGCCACGGCCATCCTGAGTGCCCCTTGGAGCTGCTTAATAGCGGTCTCCTTAACTTTCTGCTCACGATGGTTGATCCCAAAGGCTAGAACCAACACTTCAACCGGTGCAGCAATTACGGTCTTGCGTAGGATGGCCTCCGCGTGTCTAAAACTGGCGCCCGGGTAACTGTCGATCTGAAGGTCGTCGACGTAAAAAGGTGGTAGGTGGGACAGATTGGAGTCGCCGATCACCAAGAATTTCTTGTTGGCCGACAACTTCCAATCCATCATCCTCCTACTCGAGACCATGTGTCTAGTGGGTCTACGGGGGTTAGGGTTAGGGTTAGGGTTAGGGTTAGGGTTAGGGTTAGGGTTAGGGTTAGGGTTAGGGTTAGGGTTAGGGTTAGGGTTAGGGTTAGGGTTAGGGTTAGGGTTAGGGTTAGGGTTAGGGTTAGGGTTAGGGTTAGGGTTAGGGTTAGGGTTAGGGTTAGGGTTAGGGTTAGGGTTAGGGTTAGGGTTAGGGTTAGGGTTAGGGTTAGGGTTAGGGTTAGGGTTAGGGTTAGGGTTAGGGTTAGGGTTAGGGTTAGGGTTAGGGTTAGGGTTAGGGTTAGGGTTAGGGTTAGGGTTAGGGTTAGGGTTAGGGTTAGGGTTAGGGTTAGGGTTAGGGTTAGGGTTAGGGTTAGGGTTAGGGTTAGGGTTAGGGTTAGGGTTAGGGTTAGGGTTAGGGTTAGGGTTAGGGTTAGGGTTAGGGTTAGGGTTAGGGTTAGGGTTAGGGTTAGGGTTAGGGTTAGGGTTAGGGTTAGGGTTAGGGTTAGGGTTAGGGTTAGGGTTAGGGTTAGGGTTAGGGTTAGGGTTAGGGTTAGGGTTAGGGTTAGGGTTAGGGTTAGGGTTAGGGTTAGGGTTAGGGTTAGGGTTAGGGTTAGGGTTAGGGTTAGGGTTAGGGTTAGGGTTAGGGTTAGGGTTAGGGTTAGGGTTAGGGTTAGGGTTAGGGTTAGGGTTAGGGTTAGGGTTAGGGTTAGGGTTAGGGTTAGGGTTAGGGTTAGGGTTAGGGTTAGGGTTAGGGTTAGGGTTAGGGTTAGGGTTAGGGTTAGGGTTAGGGTTAGGGTTAGGGTTAGGGTTAGGGTTAGGGTTAGGGTTAGGGTTAGGGTTAGGGTTAGGGTTAGGGTTAGGGTTAGGGTTAGGGTTAGGGTTAGGGTTAGGGTTAGGGTTAGGGTTAGGGTTAGGGTTAGGGTTAGGGTTAGGGTTAGGGTTAGGGTTAGGGTTAGGGTTAGGGTTAGGGTTAGGGTTAGGGTTAGGGTTAGGGTTAGGGTTAGGGTTAGGGTTAGGGTTAGGGTTAGGGTTAGGGTTAGGGTTAGGGTTAGGGTTAGGGTTAGGGTTAGGGTTAGGGTTAGGGTTAGGGTTAGGGTTAGGGTTAGGGTTAGGGTTAGGGTTAGGGTTAGGGTTAGGGTTAGGGTTAGGGTTAGGGTTAGGGTTAGGGTTAGGGTTAGGGTTAGGGTTAGGGTTAGGGTTAGGGTTAGGGTTAGGGTTAGGGTTAGGGTTAGGGTTAGGGTTAGGGTTAGGGTTAGGGTTAGGGTTAGGGTTAGGGTTAGGGTTAGGGTTAGGGTTAGGGTTAGGGTTAGGGTTAGGGTTAGGGTTAGGGTTAGGGTTAGGGTTAGGGTTAGGGTTAGGGTTAGGGTTAGGGTTAGGGTTAGGGTTAGGGTTAGGGTTAGGGTTAGGGTTAGGGTTAGGGTTAGGGTTAGGGTTAGGGTTAGGGTTAGGGTTAGGGTTAGGGTTAGGGTTAGGGTTAGGGTTAGGGTTAGGGTTAGGGTTAGGGTTAGGGTTAGGGTTAGGGTTAGGGTTAGGGTTAGGGTTAGGGTTAGGGTTAGGGTTAGGGTTAGGGTTAGGGTTAGGGTTAGGGTTAGGGTTAGGGTTAGGGTTAGGGTTAGGGTTAGGGTTAGGGTTAGGGTTAGGGTTAGGGTTAGGGTTAGGGTTAGGGTTAGGGTTAGGGTTAGGGTTAGGGTTAGGGTTAGGGTTAGGGTTAGGGTTAGGGTTAGGGTTAGGGTTAGGGTTAGGGTTAGGGTTAGGGTTAGGGTTAGGGTTAGGGTTAGGGTTAGGGTTAGGGTTAGGGTTAGGGTTAGGGTTAGGGTTAGGGTTAGGGTTAGGGTTAGGGTTAGGGTTAGGGTTAGGGTTAGGGTTAGGGTTAGGGTTAGGGTTAGGGTTAGGGTTAGGGTTAGGGTTAGGGTTAGGGTTAGGGTTAGGGTTAGGGTTAGGGTTAGGGTTAGGGTTAGGGTTAGGGTTAGGGTTAGGGTTAGGGTTAGGGTTAGGGTTAGGGTTAGGGTTAGGGTTAGGGTTAGGGTTAGGGTTAGGGTTAGGGTTAGGGTTAGGGTTAGGGTTAGGGTTAGGGTTAGGGTTAGGGTTAGGGTTAGGGTTAGGGTTAGGGTTAGGGTTAGGGTTAGGGTTAGGGTTAGGGTTAGGGTTAGGGTTAGGGTTAGGGTTAGGGTTAGGGTTAGGGTTAGGGTTAGGGTTAGGGTTAGGGTTAGGGTTAGGGTTAGGGTTAGGGTTAGGGTTAGGGTTAGGGTTAGGGTTAGGGTTAGGGTTAGGGTTAGGGTTAGGGTTAGGGTTAGGGTTAGGGTTAGGGTTAGGGTTAGGGTTAGGGTTAGGGTTAGGGTTAGGGTTAGGGTTAGGGTTAGGGTTAGGGTTAGGGTTAGGGTTAGGGTTAGGGTTAGGGTTAGGGTTAGGGTTAGGGTTAGGGTTAGGGTTAGGGTTAGGGTTAGGGTTAGGGTTAGGGTTAGGGTTAGGGTTAGGGTTAGGGTTAGGGTTAGGGTTAGGGTTAGGGTTAGGGTTAGGGTTAGGGTTAGGGTTAGGGTTAGGGTTAGGGTTAGGGTTAGGGTTAGGGTTAGGGTTAGGGTTAGGGTTAGGGTTAGGGTTAGGGTTAGGGTTAGGGTTAGGGTTAGGGTTAGGGTTAGGGTTAGGGTTAGGGTTAGGGTTAGGGTTAGGGTTAGGGTTAGGGTTAGGGTTAGGGTTAGGGTTAGGGTTAGGGTTAGGGTTAGGGTTAGGGTTAGGGTTAGGGTTAGGGTTAGGGTTAGGGTTAGGGTTAGGGTTAGGGTTAGGGTTAGGGTTAGGGTTAGGGTTAGGGTTAGGGTTAGGGTTAGGGTTAGGGTTAGGGTTAGGGTTAGGGTTAGGGTTAGGGTTAGGGTTAGGGTTAGGGTTAGGGTTAGGGTTAGGGTTAGGGTTAGGGTTAGGGTTAGGGTTAGGGTTAGGGTTAGGGTTAGGGTTAGGGTTAGGGTTAGGGTTAGGGTTAGGGTTAGGGTTAGGGTTAGGGTTAGGGTTAGGGTTAGGGTTAGGGTTAGGGTTAGGGTTAGGGTTAGGGTTAGGGTTAGGGTTAGGGTTAGGGTTAGGGTTAGGGTTAGGGTTAGGGTTAGGGTTAGGGTTAGGGTTAGGGTTAGGGTTAGGGTTAGGGTTAGGGTTAGGGTTAGGGTTAGGGTTAGGGTTAGGGTTAGGGTTAGGGTTAGGGTTAGGGTTAGGGTTAGGGTTAGGGTTAGGGTTAGGGTTAGGGTTAGGGTTAGGGTTAGGGTTAGGGTTAGGGTTAGGGTTAGGGTTAGGGTTAGGGTTAGGGTTAGGGTTAGGGTTAGGGTTAGGGTTAGGGTTAGGGTTAGGGTTAGGGTTAGGGTTAGGGTTAGGGTTAGGGTTAGGGTTAGGGTTAGGGTTAGGGTTAGGGTTAGGGTTAGGGTTAGGGTTAGGGTTAGGGTTAGGGTTAGGGTTAGGGTTAGGGTTAGGGTTAGGGTTAGGGTTAGGGTTAGGGTTAGGGTTAGGGTTAGGGTTAGGGTTAGGGTTAGGGTTAGGGTTAGGGTTAGGGTTAGGGTTAGGGTTAGGGTTAGGGTTAGGGTTAGGGTTAGGGTTAGGGTTAGGGTTAGGGTTAGGGTTAGGGTTAGGGTTAGGGTTAGGGTTAGGGTTAGGGTTAGGGTTAGGGTTAGGGTTAGGGTTAGGGTTAGGGTTAGGGTTAGGGTTAGGGTTAGGGTTAGGGTTAGGGTTAGGGTTAGGGTTAGGGTTAGGGTTAGGGTTAGGGTTAGGGTTAGGGTTAGGGTTAGGGTTAGGGTTAGGGTTAGGGTTAGGGTTAGGGTTAGGGTTAGGGTTAGGGTTAGGGTTAGGGTTAGGGTTAGGGTTAGGGTTAGGGTTAGGGTTAGGGTTAGGGTTAGGGTTAGGGTTAGGGTTAGGGTTAGGGTTAGGGTTAGGGTTAGGGTTAGGGTTAGGGTTAGGGTTAGGGTTAGGGTTAGGGTTAGGGTTAGGGTTAGGGTTAGGGTTAGGGTTAGGGTTAGGGTTAGGGTTAGGGTTAGGGTTAGGGTTAGGGTTAGGGTTAGGGTTAGGGTTAGGGTTAGGGTTAGGGTTAGGGTTAGGGTTAGGGTTAGGGTTAGGGTTAGGGTTAGGGTTAGGGTTAGGGTTAGGGTTAGGGTTAGGGTTAGGGTTAGGGTTAGGGTTAGGGTTAGGGTTAGGGTTAGGGTTAGGGTTAGGGTTAGGGTTAGGGTTAGGGTTAGGGTTAGGGTTAGGGTTAGGGTTAGGGTTAGGGTTAGGGTTAGGGTTAGGGTTAGGGTTAGGGTTAGGGTTAGGGTTAGGGTTAGGGTTAGGGTTAGGGTTAGGGTTAGGGTTAGGGTTAGGGTTAGGGTTAGGGTTAGGGTTAGGGTTAGGGTTAGGGTTAGGGTTAGGGTTAGGGTTAGGGTTAGGGTTAGGGTTAGGGTTAGGGTTAGGGTTAGGGTTAGGGTTAGGGTTAGGGTTAGGGTTAGGGTTAGGGTTAGGGTTAGGGTTAGGGTTAGGGTTAGGGTTAGGGTTAGGGTTAGGGTTAGGGTTAGGGTTAGGGTTAGGGTTAGGGTTAGGGTTAGGGTTAGGGTTAGGGTTAGGGTTAGGGTTAGGGTTAGGGTTAGGGTTAGGGTTAGGGTTAGGGTTAGGGTTAGGGTTAGGGTTAGGGTTAGGGTTAGGGTTAGGGTTAGGGTTAGGGTTAGGGTTAGGGTTAGGGTTAGGGTTAGGGTTAGGGTTAGGGTTAGGGTTAGGGTTAGGGTTAGGGTTAGGGTTAGGGTTAGGGTTAGGGTTAGGGTTAGGGTTAGGGTTAGGGTTAGGGTTAGGGTTAGGGTTAGGGTTAGGGTTAGGGTTAGGGTTAGGGTTAGGGTTAGGGTTAGGGTTAGGGTTAGGGTTAGGGTTAGGGTTAGGGTTAGGGTTAGGGTTAGGGTTAGGGTTAGGGTTAGGGTTAGGGTTAGGGTTAGGGTTAGGGTTAGGGTTAGGGTTAGGGTTAGGGTTAGGGTTAGGGTTAGGGTTAGGGTTAGGGTTAGGGTTAGGGTTAGGGTTAGGGTTAGGGTTAGGGTTAGGGTTAGGGTTAGGGTTAGGGTTAGGGTTAGGGTTAGGGTTAGGGTTAGGGTTAGGGTTAGGGTTAGGGTTAGGGTTAGGGTTAGGGTTAGGGTTAGGGTTAGGGTTAGGGTTAGGGTTAGGGTTAGGGTTAGGGTTAGGGTTAGGGTTAGGGTTAGGGTTAGGGTTAGGGTTAGGGTTAGGGTTAGGGTTAGGGTTAGGGTTAGGGTTAGGGTTAGGGTTAGGGTTAGGGTTAGGGTTAGGGTTAGGGTTAGGGTTAGGGTTAGGGTTAGGGTTAGGGTTAGGGTTAGGGTTAGGGTTAGGGTTAGGGTTAGGGTTAGGGTTAGGGTTAGGGTTAGGGTTAGGGTTAGGGTTAGGGTTAGGGTTAGGGTTAGGGTTAGGGTTAGGGTTAGGGTTAGGGTTAGGGTTAGGGTTAGGGTTAGGGTTAGGGTTAGGGTTAGGGTTAGGGTTAGGGTTAGGGTTAGGGTTAGGGTTAGGGTTAGGGTTAGGGTTAGGGTTAGGGTTAGGGTTAGGGTTAGGGTTAGGGTTAGGGTTAGGGTTAGGGTTAGGGTTAGGGTTAGGGTTAGGGTTAGGGTTAGGGTTAGGGTTAGGGTTAGGGTTAGGGTTAGGGTTAGGGTTAGGGTTAGGGTTAGGGTTAGGGTTAGGGTTAGGGTTAGGGTTAGGGTTAGGGTTAGGGTTAGGGTTAGGGTTAGGGTTAGGGTTAGGGTTAGGGTTAGGGTTAGGGTTAGGGTTAGGGTTAGGGTTAGGGTTAGGGTTAGGGTTAGGGTTAGGGTTAGGGTTAGGGTTAGGGTTAGGGTTAGGGTTAGGGTTAGGGTTAGGGTTAGGGTTAGGGTTAGGGTTAGGGTTAGGGTTAGGGTTAGGGTTAGGGTTAGGGTTAGGGTTAGGGTTAGGGTTAGGGTTAGGGTTAGGGTTAGGGTTAGGGTTAGGGTTAGGGTTAGGGTTAGGGTTAGGGTTAGGGTTAGGGTTAGGGTTAGGGTTAGGGTTAGGGTTAGGGTTAGGGTTAGGGTTAGGGTTAGGGTTAGGGTTAGGGTTAGGGTTAGGGTTAGGGTTAGGGTTAGGGTTAGGGTTAGGGTTAGGGTTAGGGTTAGGGTTAGGGTTAGGGTTAGGGTTAGGGTTAGGGTTAGGGTTAGGGTTAGGGTTAGGGTTAGGGTTAGGGTTAGGGTTAGGGTTAGGGTTAGGGTTAGGGTTAGGGTTAGGGTTAGGGTTAGGGTTAGGGTTAGGGTTAGGGTTAGGGTTAGGGTTAGGGTTAGGGTTAGGGTTAGGGTTAGGGTTAGGGTTAGGGTTAGGGTTAGGGTTAGGGTTAGGGTTAGGGTTAGGGTTAGGGTTAGGGTTAGGGTTAGGGTTAGGGTTAGGGTTAGGGTTAGGGTTAGGGTTAGGGTTAGGGTTAGGGTTAGGGTTAGGGTTAGGGTTAGGGTTAGGGTTAGGGTTAGGGTTAGGGTTAGGGTTAGGGTTAGGGTTAGGGTTAGGGTTAGGGTTAGGGTTAGGGTTAGGGTTAGGGTTAGGGTTAGGGTTAGGGTTAGGGTTAGGGTTAGGGTTAGGGTTAGGGTTAGGGTTAGGGTTAGGGTTAGGGTTAGGGTTAGGGTTAGGGTTAGGGTTAGGGTTAGGGTTAGGGTTAGGGTTAGGGTTAGGGTTAGGGTTAGGGTTAGGGTTAGGGTTAGGGTTAGGGTTAGGGTTAGGGTTAGGGTTAGGGTTAGGGTTAGGGTTAGGGTTAGGGTTAGGGTTAGGGTTAGGGTTAGGGTTAGGGTTAGGGTTAGGGTTAGGGTTAGGGTTAGGGTTAGGGTTAGGGTTAGGGTTAGGGTTAGGGTTAGGGTTAGGGTTAGGGTTAGGGTTAGGGTTAGGGTTAGGGTTAGGGTTAGGGTTAGGGTTAGGGTTAGGGTTAGGGTTAGGGTTAGGGTTAGGGTTAGGGTTAGGGTTAGGGTTAGGGTTAGGGTTAGGGTTAGGGTTAGGGTTAGGGTTAGGGTTAGGGTTAGGGTTAGGGTTAGGGTTAGGGTTAGGGTTAGGGTTAGGGTTAGGGTTAGGGTTAGGGTTAGGGTTAGGGTTAGGGTTAGGGTTAGGGTTAGGGTTAGGGTTAGGGTTAGGGTTAGGGTTAGGGTTAGGGTTAGGGTTAGGGTTAGGGTTAGGGTTAGGGTTAGGGTTAGGGTTAGGGTTAGGGTTAGGGTTAGGGTTAGGGTTAGGGTTAGGGTTAGGGTTAGGGTTAGGGTTAGGGTTAGGGTTAGGGTTAGGGTTAGGGTTAGGGTTAGGGTTAGGGTTAGGGTTAGGGTTAGGGTTAGGGTTAGGGTTAGGGTTAGGGTTAGGGTTAGGGTTAGGGTTAGGGTTAGGGTTAGGGTTAGGGTTAGGGTTAGGGTTAGGGTTAGGGTTAGGGTTAGGGTTAGGGTTAGGGTTAGGGTTAGGGTTAGGGTTAGGGTTAGGGTTAGGGTTAGGGTTAGGGTTAGGGTTAGGGTTAGGGTTAGGGTTAGGGTTAGGGTTAGGGTTAGGGTTAGGGTTAGGGTTAGGGTTAGGGTTAGGGTTAGGGTTAGGGTTAGGGTTAGGGTTAGGGTTAGGGTTAGGGTTAGGGTTAGGGTTAGGGTTAGGGTTAGGGTTAGGGTTAGGGTTAGGGTTAGGGTTAGGGTTAGGGTTAGGGTTAGGGTTAGGGTTAGGGTTAGGGTTAGGGTTAGGGTTAGGGTTAGGGTTAGGGTTAGGGTTAGGGTTAGGGTTAGGGTTAGGGTTAGGGTTAGGGTTAGGGTTAGGGTTAGGGTTAGGGTTAGGGTTAGGGTTAGGGTTAGGGTTAGGGTTAGGGTTAGGGTTAGGGTTAGGGTTAGGGTTAGGGTTAGGGTTAGGGTTAGGGTTAGGGTTAGGGTTAGGGTTAGGGTTAGGGTTAGGGTTAGGGTTAGGGTTAGGGTTAGGGTTAGGGTTAGGGTTAGGGTTAGGGTTAGGGTTAGGGTTAGGGTTAGGGTTAGGGTTAGGGTTAGGGTTAGGGTTAGGGTTAGGGTTAGGGTTAGGGTTAGGGTTAGGGTTAGGGTTAGGGTTAGGGTTAGGGTTAGGGTTAGGGTTAGGGTTAGGGTTAGGGTTAGGGTTAGGGTTAGGGTTAGGGTTAGGGTTAGGGTTAGGGTTAGGGTTAGGGTTAGGGTTAGGGTTAGGGTTAGGGTTAGGTTAGGGTTAGGGTTAGGGTTAGGGTTAGGGTTAGGGTTAGGGTTAGGGTTAGGGTTAGGGTTAGGGTTAGGGTTAGGGTTAGGGTTAGGGTTAGGGTTAGGGTTAGGGTTAGGGTTAGGGTTAGGGTTAGGGTTAGGGTTAGGGTTAGGGTTAGGGTTAGGGTTAGGGTTAGGGTTAGGGTTAGGGTTAGGGTTGGGTTAGGGTTAGGGTTAGGGTTAGGGTTAGGGTTAGGGTTAGGGTTAGGGTTAGGGTTAGGGTTAGGGTTAGGGTTAGGGTTAGGGTTAGGGTTAGGGTTAGGGTTAGGGTTAGGGTTAGGGTTAGGGTTAGGGTTAGGGTTAGGGTTAGGGTTAGGGTTAGGGTTAGGGGTTAGGTGTTAGGGTTAGGGGTTAGGGTTAGGTTAGGGTTAG